>NW_028230438.1:8641373-8661045 GCF_043228905.1 Azolla caroliniana | reverse complement strand
TCTGCCGACTAATCTTCATGCCGACTAATCGCCAGGTGGCGGAATCGACAGATGTCGATGCTTCTTCGTAAGACGTCGGTTCGCCGGCGTCGGTGAAGAAAATTCCAGGAGAATACCTCTCCGGAGGTTGCGACAGTCTCTCGGATCGGCGAGGTAAGATTGGACTGGTCGCATCGGGTAATCAAGGTCGGATGGTCCGAAAGCGGATTGTTCTGCTGTGCCGAGTCGGGGTTGTCCGAGTCGGTAGTGTAAGGTTCAGCTACCCGTGAAGCTGACCGTGTGTTGAGAGCAGGGCCTTCTTGAAGGGTTTGCACATCGGAAAATGTTACCCTTCGGACTTCGATCGGTTTTTCGACTGATGGATTCATAGCCGACTCGTTGAACACAACGTCCGAACTCTCGAACGATTTGTCTGCGTTCGGGGTCCCAGAGTCGGTATCCCATTTCGCCGTCGGATCCATAATCCAAGGAAAATGCATTTCCTGGACCGAGGTGCAAGTTTTCGGCGATCATCTTTCGGAATAAGGGCGTACGCCTCGCATCCGAAGATCCTCAGCTTGTCGTAATTCGGCTTACTGTCGATCCATAGTTCCCTGAGGAATTTTGAAGTCCTAGAGGTCTACTTGGCGACATATTGATTATGGTGTACTGCCGTGAGTAGAGCCTCTGCCCAGAAGCCATCCGACAGTCCGGAGTGTTGGGAGCATGGAAACTGTCCGTTCTTGGATTGTCCGATTCATGCGTTCGGCAATCCCGTTTTTGCTCCGGACTGTGTGGTGTCGTAAACTCACGTCGGATGCCGCGTTTGTCGGCAGAATTTGACGAATTCTTCGGATTTTAAACTCTCCCCCATTGTCTGTCCGAAAGCATTTCAGCTTTCGGTCGGTTTGATTTTCTACCATAGCGAGCCAATCGGTGATGAGACGAGAAGACCCGATCTTTGGTGCGAATTGGATAAGCCCACACCTTTCGAGTCGAATCGTCAATAAAAGTGACGAAGTAGGAGGCACCGCCGAGAGACTGATGCGGCATTGGGCCACAGACGTCCGAGTGGACCAAATCAAGAGGTCTCGTTTCTCTTGGTGCTGAATGTCGGGTGTGATTGCGGCTGCTTGTTTGCCATACTGCAATGCTCGCAGAATTGATGGTCCCGAGAAGGAGAGTTTGGGGATGTATCCGGCTCTAGATAGGTGCGTGATGCCGGCCTTGCTGAGGTGTCCTAATCTTCGGTGCCATAGTGATGACACAGGAATATCCACCAAAAACAGGTTACCCTCTCTGAGCGTAACATGGTAACGGATACAGGGAGTGTATCTTGGGTCCTCTAGCAAGCAGGAGGTTCCCCCTGTGGAGTGTCCACCCTCCCGAAGAAAAACCGGCACGAATGCCGTCTTCATCTACTTGTCCGACTGAGATCAATGGCCTTGAGAGCTCGGGTACATGTCGGACATTGTGGAGTACAAGTGTAGAGCCACCTGCAAGGTTGAGCTCTACTGTGCCGATTCCGATGATGTCACAGTGTTGTGAGTTGCCGACTCGAACTGAGTCGGAGTGACGGATCGTATATTGCCGAAATTGGGATCGATGAGGAGTCACGTGAAATGACGCGCCCGAATCTAAGAGCCATGTGCTCGATTCTTCAGTCGTGAGTAGAACTTCTGATCCGACTGGATTTTCGATTGATAGTATATTCGGGTCGTCCGGTAGTACATCAGCTGAGAAGCTGACGTAATTGATCTCCTCATGCCGGCCACTCTTCTTGTTGTTCTTGTTCTTGAGTGCGCGGCAGTCGGCTTTGATGTGTCCGGGTTTCTTGCAATAGTTGCAGATTCGGTTATCCCGTGACTGGCTCCGTCTTCGCTGATTGTTCGGCGGCCGTGAGGAATCTCTTCCTCGTATGTTCGATCGGTCTGTCGAACCTTGTACTACGTAAGCGTCGTCTGTTGAGTCTTTGGCGAAAGACTTTCTCCGAGCTGCTTCGGTCAGGATTGCGCTCGTGACTTCGGAGTATTTAACAGCCGTGGTTGACGCGTTGCACACGGTTGTGACGAAAGTTTCCCATGATGAGGGAAGGCTGCTCATGAGTATCATTGCTCTGAGTTCATCCTCGATTGCCGTCCCCTGTGACGAGATTTGGGAGCTTATGCTTTCGTACTCATTGAGGTGTGCTTGAACCGAATCGGATTCTTTCATCCGCAAGTTGTAGAGGCGCCGGATCAGAAACATCTTCGTTGCGGCGACCTTCTTTTCGTAAGTGTCCGACAGTGTTTTCCACAGTTCGAATGCTGTCGTACACGATTGCACCGTAAAGTATACCGATTCCGATAGGTGCATCCGAATCGTGGCGCGGACAATTCTGTCCAGCTTCTGCCACTCAATTGGTTTGTATCCTTCTGGAGGTTCTTCATTTTCGATGGGATCGATTTGCCCCTTGACTATGAGATAGTCCTGCATTTGCTCCTTCCAGAAGTTGAAGTTCGATCCATCGAACTTTCGTAGACTCATTTCTGACGAGCCGGATGTTGATGCCATCAAATTTGGTTTCGGTTAACGAAGCTCGGTTCGGAGTTGACTACGAACCTTGTTGGAGTGCAGCCGGTTGGCTCACCCGATATCGTTCTAGTCGGATTTGAACCCGAGTCGGTTCGGCTTCGAATATATGTATTGTTGAACTTGCTCGAATTGACTCCGGTAACTTGAGGGACAGAACCGACTGGTCTTCCCGAATGGTTCCGAGTCGAAGTGAGCCCGGTTCGCTTCGGATATATATACCGAATACCGATTATTGAAACCGATTATCTGGACCGATTCGGCTTCGGGTGACTGCAGCGACGAGAGAGATGGATCCAACTGATCCTCTCGAATGTCGATCAGCCGGATGAAGCAAGAATTGGGGTTGTTGTCTTGAGACCGATCTGCACCGAGTGGTTACAACGAGCGGCGAGCAGCGTTTAATGACCTTTTCGGATGCCGTTTAACCGAGTGGAGCGCGATCGTGTCAATGTTGCACAAGGGGATTTCACCTCGAGCGTTGCGATCACAAGGAACGGAGTACAACCGGCTGGCTTGCTCCAAGCGAAGAGGATCTAACGCGAAGAGATGCAAGCCTCGTTTTTCTTCTTCTCTCTTCTTCGAATGACGCAGGAAACCGAATGCTGTGCAGGCTGAAACGACGGCCGACAGCGGATTGAAGGACCGAATGCTGTGCAGGCTCTGATACCAAATGTTAGAGACAAAGTCGTCTGTGCGGAAGATCAAGAAGCATTCGATTGCTGTTGAGTACCTGCGTATGACAGTTTCTATGTCGTTGCACAGAGAGAGAGAGAGAGAGAGAGAGAGAGAGAGAGGCACAAAAGACTTTCTTATTTCACAAAGCAATAATACAACAACCAACCTTACAAAAATGTTACAAGGTCACTATATATAGTGACCGACTTAGGGCAACTACCCTTTATGCTAATTACATAAATGGCCAAAACGGGATAGTGTGAATACGTCCATTATACACATGTATTCGACACCTCAAAGGGTTCGTGGAAATGGAAACAGGAAGAAAGATCAAGTGCCTGCGGTCGGATGGCGGAAAAGAATACTTTTCCGGTCAATTCAACGGTTATCTACAGCAGATGGGAATTCACCGCGAATTCAGTTGTAGATACACACCGGAGCAAAACGACATGGCCGAGAGGAAAAATCGGTCGGTTGTGGAAGCGGCACGGGCAATGTTGGAGGAGAAGAGCTTGCCCAAGTTCTACTAGGCCGAGGCGGTAAGGACCGTGGTATACATCCAGAACCGGATCGGAGACAAAGTGTCGGCGCACAAGCTATATTTCGGAACAAAGCCGAACTTGCGACACTTACGATTTTTCGGTAGCATTGCATATGTGCATGTTCCGAAGGAGAAAAGGAGGAAGTTGGATGCAAAAGCCGAGAAGTGTATCTTGGTCGGCTATTCGGACGAGCAGAAGGGTTATAAGTGCTATAACCCGTGTACCAAACAAGCGCGCGTGAGCCGCGACGTTGTGTTTGATGAGTCCGCGTCCTGGTACTTGCCTCCGACATTGGACCTCACCTCCAATCCGAGTTCTGATGATGAGGTCAGCAAGGCCGAGATGCCTCCGAATGAGCTTGAAATTGGGACCCGAGAAGAGAGTCCGATTTCGTTTCGATTAAGTGGACCGAGTGAACGACTAAGTCGGTCCGACCAGTCCAATGAAGAGCCGGCGAGTAGTGGAGATTCGGTTGTGCATTCCCTGCGCAGGAAGCTGAGGAGACGGCTTACGTGCAAAGAAAAAGGGAAGAAGAAGGTGTCGGATTATGGCACGGATAGGAACGAGTCTGACTCCGAGGGAAGCCGTTATGGAGCGAAGTCCGCGTCGGCTGAGAAGAGCTCGACATCGGCTAATGACCGATTACGCCGATCTACCCGCTAGAAGAACCCAGTTGTGCGGTTCGGATACAACGAGTACATGGTGCATCACTATGCGTACATGACCCGTGTAGCGGAAGTGCTGAGCCAGAGAGCTATGCAAAAGCGGCTCAGGATGCGAATTGGTGCGCCGCGATGGAGGAAGAGATGCACGCATTGGCGGAAAACGAGACCTGGGACCTGGTTGACGCACCGAAGGGTGTGAAGCTGATCGGATGTAGGTGGGTGTACAAGGTCAAGTACAACACCGACGGCTCGGTCAACCGATACAAGGCCTAGTTAGTAGCGAAAGGCTACGCACAGAAACACGGCATTGACTACGATGAGACGTTTGCGGCCGTCGCGAAGATGACGATCGTCCGTGTTTTGCTCGCGGTAGCCGCGACCAAGGGGTGACACTTACAACAGATGGATGTAAAGAATGCGTTCTTGCAAGGTGAGCTTGAGGAACAGGTGTACACGGTACAACCCCCCGGATTTCACTCCGGAATGAACACATCAGCAGTTTGCCGATTGAAGAAGTCCCTTTATGGACCGAAGCAAGCCCCGCGTGCCTGGAACGTGAAGATCACGCATCGACTGCGTCAGATGGGCTTTGCGATGTCAAAATCGGACTCCTCACTGTTCGTTTGGAAAGGTCGACTCGGGCCGGTCAGTATTTTACTCTATGTTGATGACTTGGTCATCACCGGCGTTGATCTAGGTGAAATCAACCACGTGAAGCTCCAGCTTGCGGCATCGTTTGACATGAAGGATCTGGGGGACCTTCAGTACTTCCTCGGGATCGAAGTGATCCACACCCCCGAAGGCATACTGATAAGCCAACGGCATTACGCGCTGAACATGCTCTTCAAATTCGGGATGGCCGACTGTAAGTCCGTCTTGACTCCTCTGGATAGAACCGTCAAGCTTCGCCCCAATTCTGGAACGGTTTGTGACCCGATGAGGTTCCGACAAATTGTCGGCAGCCTTATTTACTTGACAATCACCCGACCTGATCTTAGTTATCCGGTCGGGGTGATCAGTCAGTTTATGGCGCGACCTACCGAGGACCACCTTCAGTGTGCGCAACGCGTACTGCAGTACGTAAGCGGCACTAAGGACCGGGGACTTGTTGGTAGACAGGTCCCTCCGGATGGGAAGGGAGAAGAACAGTCCCTCCGGATGGGAAACGGTATGAACCGAATGGGGAGAACCCGACTTCGGAGAGTCGGATGGTGTAGGCCCGGTATGAACCGGATGGGGAGAACCCGACTTCGGAGAGTCGGATGGTGTAGGCCCGGTATGAACCGGATGAGGAGAACCCGACTTCGGAGAGTCGGATGGTGTAGGCTCCATCGAGGCTACATTTGTAAATAGCCGAAAAGTCATATTAGTATAAATATGACTTAGGGCAAACTTTTAGATGAGTTGTTGTCATTCTTGTTGTTATTCTTTCTTGTTGGTGCAAGTAGAAATCAGAGCGTGCAACTGTATAGAGAGAGAGAGAGAGAGACGAGGTCGTTGCCTCTGTTGTAACCGCCGCCTGTGGCGAAGATTTGAGAACACGAGGTCGTTGCCTCAGTGATCTCACTGTTGTATATTTCTGCATAGTGACAGTTTGTAGCTTGTGGGCTGCCGTGGTTTTTCCCCTATTTTGGGGTTTTCCACGTATACCTCCTATGTACCATTTCTCCTCTTCTTCTCCTCTTTTGTGTCGCGTTTCATTACCTGTTTTTCTGTGTATGAGAAGAATCTCGGTTGTGGCCGAGCGTCGGACATAAGGAACGTCGAGTTCCCAACAGGACTGCTATATTGGACCGGTACAACCCCGTAGTTGGCCGGCTACACCGATGTTGATTGGGCCGGCAACGTCGCCGATCGCCGATCCATGTGCGGATACGTGTTCTCTCTTGGGAGTGTCGTGATAGCGTGGAGTAGCAAGAAGCAACCGACAGTTGCGCTGTCGAGCACCGAAGCCGAGTATAGAGGAGCGGCTGTTGCGACATGCAAAGCCATATGGTTGAAGCAGCTACTTAAGGATCTGCAGGTGGAGGTGTCTGATCCGACGAAGATCTACGACGACAACCTCAGCAACATCCAGCTCGCGAAGAACCCCGTTTTCCATGCACGAACCAAGCACATTGAGGTGCACTACCATTTCGTCTGTGAGCGTGTTCTCTCCGGTGAAGTCGAACTTCAGTATGTTCCGACGGATTAGGAGACCGCCGACATCTTCACCAAGCCTCTTGGACTGAACAAGTTGTGGCCATTCTCGGGTGCGCTTGGGTTGCGTCACCTCGACGTGCCGAACTTGAGGGGGAGAGAAGACCGCAACGCTGAGTCGGATGACGAATATGATTTCGGATCGGCTGAAGAAGTCGAGGGTGGATCCGCGGAAGAGTCCGAAAGCGGACGTAAGGGGAGCAGCTGGAAGAAAGAGCCGGAGCCAACCAAGCATGGGGGAGATGATGCCGTCAAGGGTGAGAAGACCGAAGACGAGTTGGAGATAGCCAACTCGGACGAGAGCGAAAACCGATTGGAGGTAGCCGAGTCAGTTCGAATGTTTGATTCGGATACACTGAATCAACCGAGGGCCAAGCGGAAAAGAAGGCAGTAGGAGAAGCGCCAACACCGCGACAACAAGGGAGTTGTGAAGGGCCGTAACGACCGGAAGGGTCGAAGTGCACGGAGTCGAACAGGCCGAGGAGCGCGAGCGAGGTGTGGAGCTAGGAGGAACCGGAGCGGTGATCCGGAAGATCCGGAAGAGCCTCAAGTTGATCTTGAGGGGGAGTGTTGAGAGACAAGCTCAACATCGGCCGGATCGGCTGAGCAAGCCGAGGACCGGTGCGTAAAATGGATGCGTAAAACAGTACGCAAACTGGTGCGTAGGAAGGCCGTATCGGTGCGTAAACCGAAAGGACGTTAGAAAGATATTCCTCGTAAGGAATAGTTTTGGGAGTAAGAGTCGAGGCTCATTTATGAGCAGTCAAGTACTGTCAATACTTGTGTCAGCCTGATTGTCAGGGCTTGTATAAAAGTGCTCACTGAGCACATCCTATGTACAGATTGAGTATTATCTTTTTGAATTAAGTTCTTGTGTTTACTCTCTCTCTCTCTCTGTCTGTCTCTGCCGTGCGTACTGTGCAAACCTAAGCTTTCCATTAAACCTGCGTTTTCTGTTGTTCGGTTCTCTATATTGCTTCCGCACGCAATTCTTTTCAAATCGGACGAGGAAGAAGAGAAGCCGCAAAAAGCAAAAACGAATGCCATAACGATGGCAAGAGACGAAGTCGATGAAGATATGGTGGACAACCACTATACTCGACCTCATTGGGTATGAGTGACAATGGAGACGCTGGAGCTGACTTCTACAAAAAAGGAAGATGGACAATCAATACAAACCACGGATGGAAGATTCGCGCAGCAACAAACTCTACGGAGGACTTATACGGAGCTTGTCCCAATGTCAAAGTCACGATCGGGGATGTTGAGATGGATCAACACTTCTTCGTACAAGAATCGGCGTCGCATCCTGTCATCCTAGGGCAACCATATATCAAGTCATCTCGGATGGAGACCAAAGTGTTCGATAATGGAGCAGCCTTCACACGAATAAAGAGTCTTGACAACCAAAGGTCGGTCCAATTCCTAACGGTGCGAGCCAATCATGAAAGGAATTGAGATAAGCTCGGTGGCGAATCCTCGGATTTTTAGAGCGGACTATTAAAGCATGGGGCACAAATAGTCCGAGCAATCACAAGACCCCACAAGAAAGAAGAGTGCGTGGATTGCGAGGAGAAGCAACATGTGTCACACCTAGTGGCGCATGTAAACTAGTACTACCCGACAAGAAGGACAAGCGTCGGATACAAGAATTCGAGAAGATGTTGAAAGAAGAAAACATAATAGAAGAAGGAGAGTTCGTGACTCATATTATGGAAGAAGCCTCATTTAACGACACCATCGGCGAAATCGAGGAAGTCGTGGACTTGAGCTATCTTCAAGATCATTACGTGGTTTCGGTTAACTCTGTCAACATGTATGCTATCATCGATGAATACCGTCGTGGCATCTCGATGAAGGAAGTTGACATCAACACGAAATATAAAATGGTGGATAAGAAGATCAAGCCAGTTGCGGTTCCGATACCGGAAGATAGCTGGCAAAAGATGAAGGAAGTCGCTAACAATCCAAGCTTAAGAGATCCGAAGATGATAGGTCATGTCTTCACCAAAGAGACGAAGGGGAAGCTACGAGTTGGAAAGGAGGATTTCCTTGTCCCTGAAGAGGAGCAAATGTTTTGCGATATGCTTCAGAGACATGGGAAGGCTTTCGGATGTGCCGACCCAAAGGTTATAGAGCCGATGGTGATCTTCATGGTGCCTCATGTGCCTTGGAATTTGAAACCGATACCGGTTCCGAGAGCACACCTTCCGAAGCTGATCGAGCTCTTAAAGGAGAAGGTGAGTATGGGAATTCTAGAACCGTCGAATGCTCCTTATTCCAATAGGTGGTTCACGGTGCCAAAGAAGAATGGATCATTGCGATTCATCCAAGATCTTCAACCCGTCAACAAGGTGACAATTCGAAATGTTGGAATCGGTCCGAGCGTGGACGAATTTGACGAAGCGTTTGCGGGGCCGGTCCATCTACTCCATTGGCAATCTCTACTCCGGATATGACCAATTCCAATTGGCGATCGACAATCGGGACATTACAACCATGAGGACTCCGATCGGGCTTGTGTGGATGTGTACCTTACCCCAAGGCGCAACGAACTTGGTGGCTCATATAGTGAATGCCATGAATAAAGTCTTGAAGGATTGCATCCCGGACATCATGATGCCATTCTTGGATGATATTCCGATAAAAGGATGTTCGGATGAGGAGAAAGATGAATCGAAAGATAAGGAAAGTTGTAGAAAGTTCGTTGCGAAATATATGAAAGATTACGAGAAGGTGCTTCAAAAACTCGAAGATGCGAATTTGACATTTTCGGGAGAAAAATCCACATTCGGGCAACCAGAGATCTTGGTGGTAGGTCACTTGTGTGGAGCATACTGACGGAAGCCCTCGCCATCCAAAGTGAACGCAATCCAAGACATGAAAGAAGAATGCGAAAACCAAACGGAGGTTAGAAGGTTCCTTGGAGCATGCGCATTTTATCATATCTGGATTCTGCACTACGCTCATGTCGCCGAACCGTTATATGGACTACTAAAGAAAAGAATGAAGTTTGAATGGCGAGATGAGCACACAAATGCAATGCGAAGATTGAAGAAACTGCTTCTTGAAGCTTAGGCACTAAGCAAGGCCAACTATGTCGAAGGGAAGCCGATTTACGTGACCGTAGATATGAGACCAACCAGAATCAGGTGGGTTATCAATCAAGAAGGAGAAGATGATGGAAAATCAATCGACACTTTCCAAACTTCACCTCTCGGCCACAACCAAGGAAACACACGAATCGTTGTTGCAGAAAATGGGAAATGCGAAAAATAGAATGGACACACGATTTAACGTGGAAAACCCTGTACGGGAAAAACCACGGGAGTACAAGACTCCGAACCAAAAACTATGCACAGAGAAGTATACAATGGCGAGCTGCAAGGCGACGACCTTGAGCTCGCTGTCCTCGCCACAGGCGGCGGAAATACACAGAGGCGTCGACCTCTTCCTCTCTCACGCTCTATCTCTCTCGCGGCTGCTCTCTCTTCACTCCTCTTGAGTGGAAAAACAGAAAAATGATAAGCAACATTAAAACTGTTTGCCCTAAGTCATATTTATACACATATGACTTTGGGGCTATTTACAACTATAGCCTCAAGGGCCCTTGGCAAACATATTCACAGATATGTCCCCGCATCTGGATCTCTCTCCGGGTACATTCGTCATCCGGCTCCGAAGCCGGGGTCTTCATCATCCGGTTCCGAAACCGAAACCGGGCTTGTCGGCATTCATCTCCGATATCCGACCATCCCATCCGAAAGGGACCGTAATCCCAACAAACTCCCCCTTCACTTCGGCATGGGATGTCTCTCCAATCCGATCCTCTTCCAGCATGCTTCCAGCTTGTCGGGTGTGAGCACCTTGGTCAGCATATCCGACCCGTTCTCGTCCGTGTGGACCTTCGTCAGCACGAACTCCTTGTCTTCTATCCTTTCCCGGATCCAGTGATATCTTCGCTGGATGTGCTTCGTCCGGGAGTGATAGGCCGCGTTCTTCGCAAGGTGGATTGCACTCTGACTGTCGCAGTAGAGTCGGTACTCCTCCTGTCGGATACCGAGCTCTCTAATGAAGTCCTTCATCCATATTATTTCCTTGCCGGCTTCAACAGCCGCCATGTACTCCGCCTCCGTGGTTGATAACGCAACCGTCTTCTGCAGCCTCGACTGCCATGAAACAGCTCCCCCTGCATACGTCATCACATACCCTGATGTGGACCGGCTGGTATCTGCATCAGCCGACATATCCGAATCGGTAAAGCCGTCGAGTTCGGGCTTACCGGAGCCGAATCGGAGGCACACGTTTGCCGTGCCCTTCAGGTATCGGAGTATCCACTTGACCGCGTTCCAATGCTCTTTGCCGGGATTGCTCATGTACCGGCTCACCACTCCGACTGCATATCCTATGTCCGGTCTCGTACACACCATGGCGTACATCAAGCTCCCGACGGCTGAGGTATACGGCACTTTCATCATATCCTCCTTTTCAGCCTTTGTCTTGGGACTTTGCTTGTTGGACAGCTTGCAGTTTGCCGGGAGGGTCGATCCGACCGGTCTTGCTTCCGACATGTTGAACCGTTTAAGCACCTTTGTCACGTACTTCTCCTGTGACAGCCACAACTGCTTCTTTCTCCGGTCCCGGATGATGTGCATCCCTAGTATTTGCCTCGCTGGACCCAGGTCCTTCATTGAGAAGGTTCGGTGAAGAGCCTTCTTCAGCATCCGTATCTTGACCTGGTCCCGTCCGACGATCAACATGTCGTCCATGTATAGGAGGAGTATTAGAAGGTCTCCTCCGTCGAACTTCTTCACAAACACGCAGTGGTCGGACTGCGTTTTGTAGTACCCTTCATCGGTCATGAAGGAGTCAAACTTTCGGTACCACTGCCGGGGAGCCTGCTTCAAACCATAAAGGCTCTTCTTCAACCGGCATACCAAGTGCTCCTTCTCTTTCTTCTCGAATCCTTCCGGTTGCTGCATGTATATCTCTTCTTCGAGGTCACCGTGAAGGAATGCCGTCTTCACGTCCATCTGTTCTACCTCGAGATCCATGCTTGCCGCTATGCTCAGCACCGTCCGGATAGAGGTCATCTTCACTACCGGGGCAAATATCTCGTCGAAGTCGACGCCCTTCTTCTGCTGGAACCCCTTCACCACGATCCTGGCTTTGTATCTCGGGGGGTTTCCGGCATCTCCCGGTTTCAGCTTGAACACCCACTTGTTACGGAGTGCCCGTTTTCCTTTCGGCAACTCCACAAGTTCATATGTGTGGTTCTCATGCAAGGAATCCATCTCCTCCTGCATGGCACTTAACCACCTGCGGCTATGGGTGTCATGCTTTGCTTCTTCAAAGCTCTCCGGCTCACCCTCGTCGGTTAGCAGCACGTGCTCTGGTTCCGGAAATCTCCGGGGGGCCCTTCTCTCTCTTAGAGGATATCTCCGTTCCGGAGCTTCGGTAACCGGTTCTTCCGATTCTTCTTCATCCGAATCCATTTCGGGATCGGGGCCGGTTCCGGTATCATTTTCATCTTCTTCGGCCGGTTCTGTTTCTTCACCGTCTTCGGCCGGATCCTCGAGTGCTAACCGGTCCCTTGCCGGTCGGGACTGCTCCTCGTAGAGTTGATCCTCACCGGTCGACTTGGAGCTCTTCATCTTCTTCTCCGACTCCCAGTCGGCGAGTGTCTTGTTCTCCATGAAGATGATATCACGACTCCGGAATATCTTCTTGTCGACCGGGTCCCATACTCGGTAGCCGAACTCGTCATCGCCGTAACCGAGGAATATGCATGGCCGGGTCTTTGGATCTAGCTTTCCTCTCCGGTCCTTTGCCACATGCACGTATGCGAGACACCCGAACACCTTCAGATGCCGGTAGGATACTTCCCTACCGGTCCACACTCTCTGCGGCGTGTCTCCGTCCAAAGGTACTGAGGGTGATCTGTTTATCACGTATGTCGCCGTCGACATCGCCTCAGCCCAAAACCCCTTGGGTAATTCCACATGCGCCAGCATACTCCGGACCCTCTCCATTATGGTCCGGTTCATCCTCTCGGCCAGCCCGTTCAGTTCCGGCGTCTTCGGCACAGTAAACTCGAGCCGGATTCCCTTCGAGCGACAGTACTCCGCGAACTGCCCCCGGTATTCCCCTCCGTTATCCGCTCGTATCGCTTTCAGCTTCTTGCCGGATTCCCTTTCCACTCTCGCGTGGAGTTCTTTGAAGACGCACAACACTTGGTCCTTTGTCTTCAGCGGTGCCGTCCACAGCTTCCGGCTGTGATCATCAATGAATGTTACGAAGTACTGGGCTCCGCCATGTGACTTCGTTTCTACCTGACACACATCAGTGTGTACCAACTCCAATGGTACACTACGTCTCGTCGGTGGCCTTGAGTGGAAGGAGGCTCGGTTCTGCTTACCGGCCAGGCAATCGGTGCACTTCTCCAGGTGCACGTGCTTCACTGGAATAAGGTTGTCTTCTGCAAGCCTCTTCATCCCCTTCTCACTCATGTGGCACAGTCTTTTGTGCCACAGCTCACCGGCAGTGTCGGCTGCCACATTCAGCTCTTCCGGACATAACCGGGCATTCATATGGTACAGTGTGTTGTCTTTCCGGGCCCGAGCCACTATCAGGCTCCCCTTGCTGAACTTCATTACGCCGTTCCGGATGCTACCTGTGTAGCCTTCATCGTCTAGCCTCCCGGCCGAAATCAGGTTCAATCGAACCTCCGGAATGTGTCGGACATCCTTCAGCAGCATTTTGCATCCGGTCGGGGTTGTCAACCACACGTCTCCTATGCCGGCAATCCGGCACGTACCTTCATTTCCCATCCGAACACAGCCATGTTCACCGGCTGTGTAGGATGAGAAGTATCTTCTCTCCGGGGTCAGGTGGAACGACGCTCCATGCCTTCAACCAGAACGAGTACAAAGGAGAGTGGTTACTCATCGGTAAATGCCTAAGAACATTGACGACAGATGCTTCGTTAACAAAGGAGGAGGCCCTACGAATCCGGAAGAAAGCTTACTGATACTTCTTGAAGGGAAGATTCCTTTGGCGACATCCCAAAAGAAGGACAGGAATACCACGTCGAGTGGTGGTGAAGAAAGAAGAGCAAGATACGTTGATGACTGAATTCCATGAGAGTGCTTGGGCAGGTCATAGAGGAACATGGGCGACGTTCGAAAAGTTGAAGGAGAAGTACTGGTGGCCAAGCATGTACAAAGATGTACTCCATTTTGTGTCCACATGAGAAACTTGCCAAATATATTCAAATATACGTCATCGTGATGAGTTACAACTGACATACCCACTCACCATACACTTCAAATGGATGGTGGATCTGGTCTCGATGCCAATGGGAGTGGGACAAATGAAGTACTTAGTGCTGGCAAGGGAAGACTTGACAAATCAAGTGGAAGGACGAGCCTTGACAAATAAGATGACTTCAGCTATTTGCAAATTTCTACTTGAAGAGGTTGTTTGCCGATGCGGATGTGTGGGGAAGATAGTGGCCGACCGAGGGGAGTTGGATGTGCACGAAGCGACGGAGCTCTTCGAACGACTAGGCGTGAAGCTCGCCCTCACGACTGCCTACAATCCGGAAGTGAATGGGAAGATCGAGCGAGGGCATGGACCTATCGGTCGAGTCAGGAATTGGCCACGACTATTACCCTATGCCTTGTGGGCCAACAAAACGACACACAGCTCGATGATAGGGTATATGCCGACGGAGCTTATGTATGAACTAAGAAATTAATGAGAAGAAAATTGATTGATGATATATCTTGTTTCTTAAATCAAGAGTTAAAATCTTAATCTCAATATCTCTCTCTTGGCCATATCAATCTTTCTCAATCTAAGTCAAGCGTTTAATCTTAATCTCTTTCTCTCTCTCAATCTATCCTTCATACTTTCTCGCTAAGCTTGGTGCGAACTTTGATCCTTCCGGTCCAGAACCCCGGTGGTTCCGCCTCGCGATCCGTGCCTATTGACGGATCTTCATGTCAACGCTATCTATGCGAATACAAGGCCGCGATGATGCGATGTGGGATACCGAAAGGATTGCAAGTGACATCCTTCAATCGAGTAGTCACATATGAGTTACAAGAAAGAATCCACAAAATAGGGCAACAAAACCCGACATGGGAGTCCTTTGAAGAAGCTTTACAAGAGGCATATGATTTCAAGAGATCGAAGGGAAAAGATCAACGAGAATTCAACGAATGGGTGGCATCGGAGAAGACCTACCGGAGTGCAACATAAGTATTCCTAGAGTTCGAGCATCGTTTTTCTCGACTCTCGAAGCGGGAACAAAGATTGGTGGGAGAGGATAAAGTCTTAATGTTCGTAAAATCAATCGATCGAAAAGAAAGGATGGACATCGGGATCGAACTCGAAGAAGATGACGGTGTGAATGGTCTTACCGAAGATTGGGCCGAAGTCCAAAGGGTATGCTGGAGACATGATGAGAGGAAGATGAGAATCTTGTCAACGACATGGCCGATGA
Source organism: Azolla caroliniana (assembly GCF_043228905.1). NCBI lineage: Eukaryota > Viridiplantae > Streptophyta > Polypodiopsida > Salviniales > Salviniaceae > Azolla > Azolla caroliniana. The sequence continues at coordinate 8,645,902 of NW_028230438.1, read as the reverse complement.
AGGATGGTCGATTGAAGACAAACGATGGAGCTGATATGAAGGCCGAAATACAACATGATGGTGCGACGGAAGAGGGTGTAAAACAAGCTACCCTCTTGTCTTGCGAAAGAACGACGACGAAGGATAAGGCAGATAACCCAAGTGTAGAAGAAGATTTCGGAATACAAGTATCCAAAACATCAGGTGAAAAAGGGGTAAACATAATTGATGTTTGCATAATTGATGCAGTGAAAGAGAGCAAGGAGGACTTGATTGAGGAGGTCGCCACGAAAGATGACATCGAATCGAAGGTGGCTATGGACGAATCAATGGCGGATGGCCATATCGAGACTTCCCCACCACTGATTCCAGAGACTCCGGCGGTTGCGTTCGAAAGGCAACGTGAGACCGAAGAGATGGAAGGTGGTGGAGAGAAAACAAAGGTCAAAGCTGATTCATACGACGGAGAGATAGCCGAGAAGGTGGCTATGGTTGAAATGATAGAGGATGATAATACCGAGGGTTCATGCGCACTAATCCGAGAGACTTCGGCGGTTGCGTCCGAGAACCAACGTGAGACCGGAGAGACGGGAGATGGCGGCAAGGAAGGTAAAGTCAGAAGCTGGTTCGGATGGAAGATGATCCGTCCGAAATTCCCGTCTAAAAGAAAGCTAAAGCAAGCAGAAGTGGATCCGGACAAAATCCGAGAGTTTGACATGGACGGAAATCATTCCAACCGGAAGTCGATCGAACGACATCGATCCGGAAAGAAGTTCTAGAAGTCAAACCGGTCGAGACCGGTGAAAACAAAGAAAAGAAAGAAAATCTGGACAGAAACCGATCGGTCGACACAGATCCGGAAGGGGGCTGAATCGGTAAAAACTGATCAACCGAGTCTGAATCAGCCGAATACGAATCGGAATGGAAGCTGATCCAACCGAAAGACGATCGGACGATACCGAATCAGAAAGAAGCTAATCCGACTCAACTGGAGATCTGAAAAGAAATCAATATTGATAAAGACAAGGAAGAGGCCAAGCAAAGACACTACCACGGATGACAAGGACCAAGCGGGCCATAGCAATGCAAAAAGCGAACGAAGACTATGGTGGATCGGATGGCGACAATGGTTCGGGTGGGAAGAATGGATGTGTTCAAAATGGAGAGACAAAGCCGACATAGCAAGAGAAATGGAGGGTACTACAAGTAAAGAAGAATTACGAGGGCCGGTAATTGGAGACCGGATAGAGTCTGCAACCGAACTAGAAACTGGGCGGAGTCGGCAACCAAAAACCGGAGACCGAACGGGGACGGCAACCAAAAATGACCGGCGACGAAACCAACCATGTGGAGGACGGACGGACGAGACTAACAATCATCGACAACTTCGGCACATACCGGAGGATGTGCGGGTTCGGAGGGGGCGAGTGTCGTAGTGTATTTCGTACACTACGTGAAAAACTTATAAAGTACCGATTTAATAAATATGAATAAATAGTAGAAAATATTAAAATATATATAACATGCATAGGGCAAGATTCGAACCTTGCACCTCCATGTTAATAATGTAATATCTTACCATTGCACTAGCATTTCATCAATGTTAAAAAGTAGATGTTCCACATAGAAAAGCTAGTTCACCTAGGATAAACTTTAGTTAAAAGAAAACGCATGCTAAAAGAAAAAGCTACGCATGCACATCTAGCGTGCATGAATGCTATAGTTGATAAAAAACGCACAAGTTAGAAAAAGCATGATCACTTTAGATAAAGCATATAGTCTATCTATAGGAAAAGCATGGAGTCTATAGTTAGAGAAGAAAAAGCATGGATTGCTAAGACTCCCTCATCACTACATAATACTTGGAAATTGGATATATTTCCGAAAACACCAACCAATTAATATAATTGTGGGATTCACGAAAATAATATAATCTATACTTGTGGGATTCACAAGTTTCTTATATCTTTCTTTCAATCTAAATACATATTCTTATTTAAATACCGATTAATAAAATATATTATACTTGTGGGATTCACAAGTTTATAATAATCTATTCATAATTAAAATCACCTCAAATTCTTCCTCTTCCTAGTCCAAAACCCCAGCGGTTCCCACCCGACTCACACAAACGATCTGGCGTTGAAAGGCACGACAACGGTCTCCGGCTTTTCTGGGCGTTGCTCCTCCGATGGCTGTTGCGCGGCTCTCAGTGTTGGTGGTTGTTGCGGCTCTTCCTCCCTTAGCTGCTCCTCTTGAGTTACATTCGGTTGGCTTGTCCCGACCTTGTCTCTGTCTGTCCCTTGCTCCGACGATGGCTCTTCATCACTGAGATTGATTTTTGTCGTGCTCTTCGTCACCTCTTGCCGTAGCCTCTTATTTTCATAACTTTCAAACTGGATTTGGTTATCTAGCCAATCATCGTCCAGTTGTGGCACTAATTGCTGGACCACCATTATCTGTTCATCAGCCAACGCTACGAAGTCCTCCGCCAATTCATCTTTTATGGCAGCAAAGTCTTCCTTTTCCAGCTTATAGAACTCATCGCCTTCTTTTTGCCGGTTTTTTGCGTCCACCCTCAGCAACTCTAGCTTGGCAGCATGCTTCACCCATTTTGACCACTATAATACTGAGTTGTCTTCAATCAAGCGCTTCGTTCGATTCTTCCATGCATGTACAATGTACCGGATCCGCTCTAGCCCCATCTTTGATTTGTCTTCAGCAGCCTGTCGGTCATCTTTCAATTGTTTGATCAGGTTCACCATCACCACCTCTTGGTCCTTGTAGCGCACTAGTTGATTCCGATACGTTGTCTGCACTCTTTGTAAGACCATGGTAGCGCGTTCCATTTCCGCATGATGTTGCATTTGAAGTTCCATGCGTTCCTGTGCCGCTTCAGCTCATATGGTTTCCTTCTTAGCCCGTTCTTCCGCTAGTGCCGTCTCTGCACGTTGCACTTCGTTCCAGAGCTCGAACATCTTCTCTTGTTGCCAGTCGCTGTCGGTGATCAGCTTCTTGTATTCCGACTTGACATGTTTATAATCCCGATGCATGCAGTCAAAATCTTCTGTTTTCTGCTTCAGGTTCTGATTGATCTGGCGGCGAGCTCGGTCTTCCCTATCCTTTTGCTGCCGAAGCTCTTCTTTGAGTCTCTCTATCTCTATTTCCACCATCCTTCGGAGTTTATCCTTCTCTTGCAGCACTTTTGCTTTCTCTTCCTTAAGCCGATCATAGGCTTGGTGTCCCTTCCGTAGACTTTCTTCTGCTCGGCGGAGGTTGTCAGCAGTCTTCCGTTGCTCCTCCTCCGCCGCCATTTTTAATTCTCTTTCCCTGGCCCGTAATGCTTCCTGTGCGGCCAGGTCTTCTTTGAGAACGACAAGCTCTTGTGCTTGCGCTGTAATTTTATCCGGGTTTGTTCCCGTCACCGGGGTCGTATTATTATGTACAGTTGTCAGTGTTTCATTATTCTGTACATGTACCGGAGCCACCAGTTCGTGTTCATGGGGTCCTGTTATGACCTCCTTAGCCAATTCTTCCTTGGCTATTTCCAATTCTTGTTCCAAGCTCCGGATCCTTAACCGGGCCTTCTCTAGTTCCCCGGTTGTGGCTAGCAACCGGTCCACTTGTGCTTTCTCCTCTGCCTCCATATAATGGACCACTCCGGCTATTTGCTCACCGATCCACCATAGCCATTGGCTGCCGATGCCTTGTTGCTGTGTCGGCGCGGAGGTTTGACCGATTTTTGTGCTTGTCGGTGGCTGATCTTGTCTGGTTGGCAACTCTGGCTCCAGTTGGTTACCACTTGGCAGTACCGGCTCTAGTTGTGCCTCAGTTGGCCGTTCCGGCTCTGGTTGGTCTTGGTGTGCCGATGATGTTGACAATTGAATCACCAGCTCTTGAATCACGGGTCGTGTCATGTTCTGACCTGCCAGCGTAACCAGCTGTGCAGGGACTTCTGTGACTGGTTCTATTTGAACCAGTTCCGCTTCCACCCTTGGTTCTGGGCCCTCAATGTGGGGTATCGCCGTCCTATCCTTTTCTAGACCCGATGGCTTCATGGCATGGTCTGCAATGCTCTTCTTCTGGCGCCGCTGGAGGTGCTCGTTGGGCTCCTCCGCCGTTTCCTCCTGCTGAGTCCCAAGATTGATTTTCATTGCCAAGGGATCTAGCTCTTGTTGACCTGGTCGGCGAAATGTAATCTTTATTGGCCGTGCCGGTGTTGCCTCCCGCGTTTCCGCCTGGTTAGGCCGTTCGTTCGCCGTTTTTCTCAGTGTTGGCCTCCTTCCCCTTGGTTGCCTTAGCAGGCAATAACTGATGCCATTTTGAAGCCGTTTTGGAGGTTCCTTCGGTTGATCTTCCCCGCTTCTTTGCCGTGATGGGCTCACCCAGTGGTGCTAACAGTGTGAGCCATTACGCCATCGCTGTCCATATTTTCCTGCCATCCTTCCCTCTTACCGAGTCGATGGCCGCACGTAGTCTGTCGGTGATCAGCACCGACCAGTTCACTTCTATACCTTCATATGTGGCGATAATTAACCCGGCTATGTTCC
>NW_028230438.1:7440953-7528773 GCF_043228905.1 Azolla caroliniana | reverse complement strand
AAACCGTTTAGGAACTCTCAAGCCATTTAAGAAAAGGTACACCGAACCATTGAATAATTTTTTAAAAAGCGAACCACTTAAATCAAACTAATTAAAATTTTAACTAAAAAAAAATACATAAAATTAAATAAACATTTATGTTAAATTTATTAAATCAATAAAGAAGCATTAATTAAACCATTAAATTAACTAATTATTTAAGTTAAATTAATTAAATCAATAAAAAAACTTTAATTAAACCATTAAATTAATAAACTATTAAGGGAGAAAAAAATTAACCAAAACCTTTAAACCAAACCACTTAAACCTATAAACCAATAAACTTGAGTTTTAGAACCAAACCAAACTAGAATCGAACCGTTCATCGTGCCCTTCCAACCGGGGAATGGAGCAACAAATGTGGATTGGACCCAACTTGCCGCATGTGTGGTGAAGTGATTGAATCATCTGAGCACTGTTTGTTAGGGATCGACAACGGCTCGGCTCAAGCCTAAACCGTTTGGCTTAGCCGTCTTAAAATGACTTAGCGGCTCGGTTTAGGCTTGAGCCTGCCTTAATGGTTTGAGCTCGGCTCGGCTTGGCTTGAGCCGGCTAAGCCGTTTAAGTGATTTAATTAGTAATTACTATAGTTTATTACTAAAGTATAAGTTGTCAATTTTTTCTCGTTGTTTTTCTTTAATTATCTATAAGTTAAATTTGCCTTGCATTTCTCATTTTATGTTTTCTTGTTGTTTTTCTCTAATTCTTGTAACCATTTTACATTTGGAGCATATAGGAGGGGGATTGTTCAATGATAAATTGTAATGGAATTGTGTTATGAAGTTCACAAACCGGTTTAGCCCAAACCGGTTTAGGGATCGGTTTGGTTCAGGTTTGAAAACCCCTAAACGGTTTAGGCTTAGCCGGTTTGGCTTGGATAAGGCCGTTGCTGATCCCTACTATTTGTAGTCTTGCGTACACGCACAGGAAATATGTAAGTGAAGTTTACAAATACTAGCTCACAACAGAGGTTATGGAGAGGTCTCATGGGCAGTGACCTAATGGTTCATGACGGACCAGGAATCATGGTTTCCCGAATTCAACAAATCAGGCCCCTTCATGCAACTAGAGCGAAGAACTATTAGGATGACTGATTCTCCTTCATGATTTGGTTCGGTTTGAGCCGAAACCGAGCCCATTGCTATTCATCTCTCTATGGTTCCCTCATACATACATCTTCCCAATAAGGTTGGGTAGGAATCGACAACGGTTCGGTTTAGGCTTAACCGGTTTGGCCTTATCCAAGCCAAATTGGTTAAGCCTAAACCGTTTTGAGGTTCTCAAACTTGAACCGAATCAAACCGAACTGATCCCTTAATCGGTTTAGGCCAAACTGGTTTAGGAACCGGTTTGTGAAATGGTTTGGGAACGGGTTTGTGAATTGGTTTGGGAGCTGGTTTGGGACAAAAAAGTTGAAGATACCCAAAAAACACCACTACCACTACCACTACCACTACCACTACCACTACCACTACCACTTCCTCCTACTCTTCTTCTCCTCCTCATAACTCCCACCCCCTCGGCCTTACCACTGATGAGTCAAACTCAACTCCAAGTCCCACCTCCACGACTCCCTCTTTGTAGACTACTATGATTGGTCGGCTGGCATTCATGAATCCCCTACCTCCCACCACCCGAACCATGAGGCCTGAGGCTACGACGACCTATCACTCTCAGCGGTCCAATCCTTCTCCAAAGAATGTATATAACACTGAACAACAAGTGCCAAGGAGGTCCCCTGATTGTCCACTATGCAAGCTCTCTCTCCCTCTCTGTCCCTCCCTCTCTCGTCACTCAACAGTATGTTGCCTATGGCTTCATGTCAGTATCTTTGTCAACTTTCAAGTTCTAACAGTCTAATTTTTAACTTTCTAACTTTCTAAACCCTAATTCTTAAATCACATAAATGGCTTAAAACGGTTTGAGCCGGTTTGGCAAGGCTCAAGCCTAAACCTAGCCCCTAAACCGTTCTAAACCGGGGTGTGCAGGCGTCATGCTGGCGCTGCCCATGACGCCATGGATTGCCCATGAAGCTTTGACCCTTCATCTCCACTTCTTCTTACTTACATATATATTTCCTGTCCTAATTCCGCCTGTCTATCTCTGTTAATCTTGTCTTCTTCTTCTTCTTTTTCTGATTTTTCTTCTGATTCTCCTTCTTTTTCTGATTCTTCTGATTCATGGTTGCTGTGTTCCTCTCCCCAACAACTCCTCACTTCCGCCGTATCCTCACCTCTGCACTCTCCCCTTCTTCATCGATCAATTTCTTCTTCAACCGACACAATCCACGTAGTAGTTACAACACCACCATGGCCTCTTCTTACTCCTCGTCTTCTCCCTTTCCCTCCCCTCGTTTTGTCGTGAAGAAACTTCTGTCCAAGGAGCAGCCCGAGGGCGATGGCGCCCTTGTTCGACGAAGTATTGGCAGGTAAAAGATTAAAAGGTCAAGTTAAAATTTTCTTTCCAAACCTAAAATTTCTCTAGGTCAAGTTAAAAAAATGGCCCTAATCCTAAATTCTTCTTCCAAAATATAATTTTCCAGGTCGAAGATTTCCTTACCCTAGTTTTTTTTTAAAAATTTCTGATGTTTATGTTCATCACTGGAGTTTTTCTTCATCTTGGCAGGCCTGAGTTGAAGCAATTGGACCCTTTCCTCCTCCTTGATGAGTTTTCAGGTACTCACATAAATCTCTACTTATCATTTTTTAGCGCAATACTATAGCCAGAAAAAAGAATGGTCAACTATATATTGAAGGAGCACTCTAAGAAAACATCAATATATTTTCCCCAGATGACTTTAGAAGGCATTTATTTATCTAGGGAATTTCCAACAATAGGTAAAAGTCAGAGAATTTTCGTTTTTGTTTCTCTATTTATGGCTGCTAGGATATGATGATTTGTAGAGGATTCATTCACTCTCTTTCCAAAAGATCAACCTGCCGATTAACTATAAGATATATGTCATTTTGGTCTCATAGGCCACATTGGCCTCTTTAGAGATGTTAATACCATTGTTGTAGAATACTTAGCTTACAATACGTATGCTAAGTATTCTAACTTTTGTTTAAAATACTTAGAATACGTATTTTATCTGCAAAATACATTAAATACTTAGAATACGTTTAAAACATGTTAAATACTTCTTAAATTTTAAATTTTTTCTTTTCAAAAAAATTTATTTTAAAAATTTTAAACTTTCTCGAAATCTTAAATCCCTACAATACGTGAAAATTTGAAAAATGGCAATTCTAAGAATATTCTAAAATGTTTTCTAAATGCAGAATACGCGTAGAATACTTCAGAGAATTCTAAAATGTATTGTAAACATAGAAATACGCTTATTTTAACAACTATGGTTAATACACTTCTATACCCCCACATACATTTTCCGTGATCCCCAATGTTTGTTCTCTATTGAAAAAACCTTTTTTTTTCCATTGATAGATGGTACACACCAGCATTGATCATTGAATAGTTGTATGTTTGCTATGCCGAGTTGTCTTGACTTAGGGGGGTTGAGAGAAGACTTGTGTATGTAGTAGCTAAGATATTCAAATAAGTAGGAGGAACACCTGTTAGGCTTCTTCAACTTATGGCTAGGATTTCATATGCCCTCACAAAATGATTCATTTCCTTTTTGCAGTATCTGCTCCAGCAGGGTTTCCAGACCATCCTCACAGAGGTATTAAAAATCACACAAACATCTATTATATGTCAACCACAAAAGTTTGATATTTTTTACATTGGTTTTTCTTGCTTTTCTTTTCTCTTGAAATTATTGTGTTACTTCTTATTTTACAGGGTTTGAGACAGTGACATACATGCTTGAGGTCCTCAAACGTTTTCTCAACATAAAGCTTCAGTTTTGGATGGCTAATTCCTTCAATAATCAGTGTTTATTTAAATTTACTAATTGTGTTCTCAATTATACCTTCTTTCACAGGGTTCATTTACACACCAAGACTTTGCTGGTCATAAAGGTACAATCAAGGCTGGAGACCTTCAGGTACTCTCTCCCTCTCCCTCTCTCAAGACTGGGAATTAGCCTCTTTGATAATGAGTTATAAGATGGTTCACCATTGTATGTGGACATGGAAAGCTATGATTTAGCGAAAGGGTTATCCACCATGGTGTATGAACATGAAAATATTTAATTAGCTCAAAGATTGTCCATCATGGTGTGTAAACATGGGAATCTATGGTTAACCTAAAGGGTTGTCTACTATGGTTTGTGAACATGCAAAGTTATGATAAGTTAAATGATCGTGCACCATGATATATGGAAATAAGGATAATCTAAATGTCCACCATGGTATGTGAACATGGGAAGCTATGGTTCAATAAGAGCCCTCGAATTAGCTTCGAATACATTTGTATGTATCTGGGCTATATTTTGTATGGAAGGATGGGAAAACATTCTTTGGCTATGGCTATGGTGATCAAGTTTAGATCAAATCATCATGCATGTGGACTAAGTAGACCTTACTCTCCTAGAAGCCAGAGGATCTACTCTGGATCAAGTTATATATTTGAACTTATGATATGAAGAATAGGTGGAGGAAGAGTTGAAGCTGATTAATCATGACTTAGAACAACGTCTCTTTTGTTTTCCAGTGGATGACTGCTGGTCGAGGAATAGTGCATTGTGAGATGCCTGCGAAAACAGGGCGGCAGCATGGTCTACAACTTTGGGTGAACCTTTCTTCTAAAGATAAGATGTAGGTTTTTTCTTTCTCATTTCCTTGTAATAAAAAACATCTTCCCCCGCTTATTTTTATTTCTTCCCAACAAAGAAAGATAATTATTAGTATTGTTGAACAAGAAAGTGTCTTTGCAGAGAGAAGTTTTACAACTTTTTTTTATTAATCTTTTCTCCACATTATGTTTAGGATTGAGCCAAATTACCAAGAACTAGAAGGGAAAGATGTTCCAAAAGCAAGCAAAGATGGTGTAAGTGTTTCAGTGATTGCTGGAGAGTCATTGGGTATCAAATCACCAGTTTATACAAGAACGCCGACAATGTATTTGGACTTCAAACTTGAATCTGGAGCCATTTTGCATCAAGCTATTCCTGAAGGATGGAATGCTTTCGCATATGTTTTAGAAGGTGAATCTACATTCGGATCCCTAGAGGCTGCTCCTATTGGGGCTCATCACACAATTCAATTAGGCATGGGTGATGGAGTCAGTGTATGGAATAACTCTAAGGGCTTGTGTCGGTTTGTTCTGATCGGTGGACAACCTTTGGAAGAGCCAGTGGTTCAGTATGGTCCATTTGTCATGAACACTAAGGAAGAAATAATTCAAGCTTTACAAGATTACCAAAAAGGGAAAAATGGGTTTGAAAGAGCTAAGGGATGGCATTCTGATCCTATTGAGCTTGAGTAAAAATGAAGGTGATATTGTATAGGTTTGTCTTGTTTTCACCCTCAATTATCTCGTCATAAAATCTTGAAATATATGTTCATAGCTTGGATGGGCTTAAATGAAAATGGAAGGGATGTATGTAAGATTTGCCCCACTTTCTGTATCGATAAGACCAAGTCCCATTATAGATTTGAATGCTGTGAAAAGTAATTTTTGAAAATTACAGTTATATTCTATATCTTAGAGTGTATTAAATTCTCCATCCAAATATATGGAAATGATTTTATAAACAAAAAAAATATGTTATTTTCAAATATAGGAAGCGTGAAACTGGGTTTTTTTGAGTAATCATTCAGTTTGTCTATATTCTAATGATTCTAAATGTTCACATTTGGAATAGCTCTTGTAAATAAAATCTATGCTACATTAACTTGGAAAAGCTTATCCTATCCATATGCCATTTTGATTGCATGTTTAATCCATAGATAAGTTAGTAATAAGGCAACAATATCTATGGCTTAACCTAATTGGTTATTATTTTGAGATGTTCGCAAAGATTACATTTGATATTCCAACAAATCAAGAGAATGATATGATTGAGCAAATTTGTATATATTAACCTCAGAATTCTTGACCTTATATTATTTCAACTTTTACATGGCAAACATTGTCTCATTCTTGCGTTGTCTACATAAATGTTTATTACGCTTGTGCTGTCTACATCATTATTTGCCATCATATATGAATACTTATGATGGCATCTAACACAACAGCAACATTTTTAATTATGGTAGGTCAAAAGAGTTAGTGTCAATTAACAAGAGGTGGAAACACATTTGCTGGCATTAATGATGCAAAGTTTAGAAGATTGGGACTAAATTTTGTTGGAGGTGAGAAAAATAATTGATTTGTACATTGACGAATTGAGAGAGAGAGAGAGAGAGAGAGAATAATATATATTTTATTTTGGGGGGGGGGGGGGGGGGGGGCAGGGATTAGCACACAAGATTAGGCTTAATACATGATATTAAGACCAAATGATCTCATATTAAGATTTAGATGGTAATTTATACAAGAAATCCCTTTATAAAGTAGGGTTTACAAAAGGTACGTAGTGATAAAGTTCAACAGTGATAATGAGAAGTGAAACACGGAACAATTATAAGAGAAGTAGGGATGGTAGGTTAGTTGCAAGGATTCATGTTACATGATATTCGACGAGGCCTCGTCTACCATCAACATTTACGTGGCCTTCGTTGTCAAGGTAGTGTCCTTGAGCCACCTTGTGCCTCCTTTCTTGCCCAACGAGCTAACTTCTAACTTCTCCTTTGCTCTTTCACACTACCTCTCTAAGTGATACGAACCCAAAATTACTCTCCAAAACTCTCATGAAGATGAGGAAAATATAAACCCTAACCCTCAATGTATTTTGAGAAGAAAAAGGAAACCCTAAAATCCAAAGAAGAAGAAGAAACCTTAGAATCCCAAGAAGAAGAAGATTAAGAAGAATCTCACAAACCTAAATGGTGCACTCTCAAAAACACAAAATGAGCTACCTGAAATAAGCCCTCTTTTCTTCTTTTTATAGATTAAGAGGCGCCTAATTTTGGCATTTAATGCTTTTATTCCTGTTTTGCTTTAAAAATGCAAAAAAATAAAAATCTTTCCCTAATATGTGCTTGCAAAAATTTGAACAATGCACCTCAAGCACTTAGTCAAATACTTATTACATATACCTTTTGTATATATATCTTGCGATTGTGAGTGGATCCCCTTTTTATCCACTTTTTTCCTTCAAGCCCGCCACATCGCTACAATGTTATGTCTTGATGGTTGAATAATGGATCCAAAGAAGAGATCTTAGCCTCACCAATAGAGTTGTATTTTGATGAATGGGGTAACTAGTCCCCCTTTATATAGCCCAATGCTTAAGAGGGTCCCATATGGCCAACATATGTCACAAGTTCTTTGTTAAGAATCCCTTACTAATCAATAGACCAAATTAAAGTAAAGGGAAAGTGAATAGATTAGACAGGACCCAATCCTCCCAACCACCCTCGAGGTATTATCAAAACATAGCTAGCTTACCATTGATGTTCTATACTGATAGATATTAGGATGACTAGTATCTTGGAAGAGGTAACACAATCATTGTAATGAAAGTCTAGCCTGCACCCGTGTCTCACAACTTCAGCCTTTTGACATAATGTGCCTTATGAGGGTAGCTAAGACTTAGATTTATAAGACTTCCTAGGCCTCTTTAATATATTTGCTTTTCTAAAAGACTCTCTCCATTCATTGGTTGTCAAGATTGTGGTAGTGCATGCACTTATCATTTCCTCTATCCAATCACATTAGTCCATTTCGGACATTAGTGAACACATACCCTTCACTTATGTTTTCTAAATATTAGTGACCTACCCTCGCCTACATTATGTGTACATAACATCCTCATGGGTTTGTCCCAATTCTTAGGATAATTGGTTTCCCAACTATCCTACCCTTAACACATTAAAATTAGTAATAGAATTGGTTTATAAGGTTATGTATATAACATTATTTAACACCAAGACATTGGGTGTTTGTACAAATTACGACTTGAGATTATAAATGGATGATATTTTCCTCTTTTTGAGATATTGGGGAGTACATCACAATTAGGATATACGCTATGTTTTTTTATTTGATGGCAAACACATAATTAAAGCATATATTATGAAAGTTGGATTGCGTCAAAATTCTTTTCGTATTGGAGAATTCATCTTGCTCATTAGCGATTCAAAATATTCCACTAGTCGTATAACAATAACACCTATAGGTTGTGGTACCATTCTAGTGTTTTTCGCACACATTTATTAATGTAGTTATGTGTTTCCACCAGAGATAGATAGATAGATAGATAGATCAATTGATTGATTTATTGAATAATTGCCGGAAACTAACCTAGTAAACCATCAGACAACACCAAGGATGTAGCCCATTGATTGAACCAACACGTGCATATAGAACCATGTAGGGTTAGTGAAATGGCTTGAGGTATATGATGGCAATGAAACCCAAGGATAGAAGTATTCCCCATCCCATTGTATTCAAAATTGCACGTCTCTACATATAAAAAGACCAACAAAGCTATTTGGCAGACTTTCACCCAAGAGTTCACGATTAATTGAAATACATTTTTCAAGTATACGTTTCTATGTTTCACAATAATTGAATGAAAGCAATTTGCATTTTAATTGATTGCATTGTGGTCTAGTTGGGTATTTAACCCAAGCAACCCACGTTGAAGTCTCGACAATGGAAATTTTTTATGTAGTTATCATTTCTAAGAGTTGAAATAACAAGTGATATAATACATTGGAAGCAGTGGTATTGTGCTTAATGCATAGAAACTAGAATGTCTAAGCATTCAAAAATAAGTAGCACATATCACATGAGCTATGAATTAACCCTTAGTGCTTCGATCCACATAGATTCACCCCCATGTGAGACAAACACAGGCCTAATCCAAGAAACAACTAACATCTAATAACCAAGAAGCAATCCACAACCCATAATGTACCATGAAACTAATATAAAGAAACAAGAAACGATCCATTAGGGTACCATGATAAAAATCAGTTCTAGAAATAATGATAACCCAAAATTGAAATGGTGTGAAGAGCATGTAAATTGTCTCAATGTCGAGGCACTTCCTAACGCTCACACAACGACAAATAACACCCATAATAAGGAAATAATAATGACTAGTACTTAACTAACATATAATTTAAGTTTAGAAAACAACATAAATGAATATAAATATGTAAAGTTTTAGTTAATGGAAAAGAAGATACAAGAGGGAGAGAAGAAATGGTTAGCATTACCCAAAGGTTAAGCTTTTGTTGAGGGTTGCCTCTACTTATCAACCACTTAAAGTAAGGGGTTCGTTTGTGTTAAAGTCACCTGTGGGTCACTTCATAAGAGGGATGTGAGCGAGAAGAGGAGTTTGCTTTATAAGGGTTGATAATTGATGTTGATGTAACCTTCCCATTCTCTTCCTTTATAAATCTAACTTGAACATTTCTTAATAACATTGCCCTTGAGATAATGCTACAATAAGGTTTATATAGGAAGAGGAGGGAAAGGTTACATCAATGGTCAACCCTCATAAAGGAAAGTCCTTTTCTAGCTCATATCCCGCTTATTAAGTGGCCCATGAATGACCTTACTACAGATTGAAATCTTATTTTAAGTAATTGATAGATATTTTTGGCCATGTCTTAATAACCCTTATTACCATTTACATGTGATGTTTCTATTAATCTATCCTACAACTCTACGAATTTTAATTATTGCATGTCCTATATTATTTGTGATCATGTGTTTATTCATCAAACGATAGTCAAAGTTTATTCACAAACTTGTTCAAGGAAAATATCATAGCCCCTAGGGCCTATACATGTGGATAGTGAACATAGGAATAGGGTCTAGAAAGTACAAATTTCTTATTCCTAGAATAACATGATTTTGAAGTTGGTGCAATACATGAAATATAACGTCCAAAACATGATGAGCTTTGACATCTTTCTTGTGCCATTTTATCAATCATCACTCACATTGGAAATCTTAGATTTTGTAGCTTATCCAAAGGGACTAATGTGAGGTTGAAAGATTTGTCTTATGAAGGAAAGAAGCAGGATTTGTGGAAAAAATCCAAGTGTAGTAGAGAAACTTGGGGTATGAATACACACAAAACCATCACCAAATCAACTACAATTTTGTATAATTACATAAAGATCCTTTGAATTAGATATAATTTACAATAATAAAATTTACAAATTCATAAGGTAAACTCTAAACAAATATATTGTGGTACAATCAAGAATAAAATCCTCAACCACATGGGTGGTTCGAGTAGGAAATAGATGAATAAGATGAAATGGAATCCTTGAGTTTTGGTGTAGGCAGCCCACAATTGACAACCACGTTACCTCTCATCGTCATAGGTCTCTGACACTCCCACTTCATTCGCTACACTATCATGCAAACAATTCATTCACTAACAGAAGCCTGAGCATCTCTCTCAAAATGTCAACCCTGGGCAATGAGCTCTTCTTATATTCCTTATGGGTTTTCTGGAGGGCCTTGACAAAAAAAATAGTAACTTGCTACACAAGTCGCCATTTGTGCCTAACATTTTACTCTCATTTTTATTGTGTTCCTCATTCCTATATGGTGCACAATGCACATAGTAAATCGTCATTTCCCTTTCATCGTCCAATACAAGATTCAAAACCCTTATACCTTATCATCCCAAGAGTTAGCTCTCATGAATGGAACTATATCTTTTTGTTAGTTTGATTTATATCTAGAGTCAACTCCTCCTCCTTGCTATTGCTATTTCTTTAACCATAACCTTGACTTGTTGTGAACTCAATTCCAAGCATTTTCCTGAACGGTACACGCCACATCACAAACAGTGCCACCCCCAATGTTGGGTGGCTAGACTTGAAGAAACAAGAGCATTGTCCAGTTGACCCGACAAAAGGACCGATTGAGTGACCCCACTCGAAGAATCGAAGCAAAATGAATGGGCTTCATTTATCATAGGGTCCAAGAATAAACAATTGACCGACCAACCAACAAAACAAACAAACACAATAAATAAATAAATAAAAATAAAAAATAAAAAATAAAAAATAAAAAATAAAAGAACAAAAAAAAAACTAAATAAATAAATAAAATAAATAAAATAAATAAAATAAATAAAATAATAAGCAAACAAAAAAAGAGCAAAAAGTTGAATACATAAATAAATAAAGGAAAAAACAAACAAAATGAATAAATAAAATAAATAAATAAATGAAAAAACAAACAAAAGAAATAAACAAATAAGTAAACAAAATAAAAAAATAACAAAATAAATCAATAAAATAAAAAAATAAACGAAATGAATAAATAAACAAAATAAATAAATGAAAAAACAAACAAAAGAAATAAAAAAATAAGTAAATAAAATAAAAAATAAGTAAATAAATCAATAAAAAAAAAAACAAACAAATGAAATAAAAAAAAGAAAAAAGAAAAAAGAGAAAAGAAAAAAACAAACAAATGAAATAAAAAAATAAGTAAATAAAATAAAAAATAAGTAAATAAATCAATAAAAAAAAAAACAAACAAATGAAATAAAAAAAAGAAAAAAGAAAAAAGAGAAAAGAAAAAAACAAACAAATGAAATAAAAAAATAAACAAATAACTAAATAAATCAATAAAATAAATAAATAAATAAGCAAAAAATAAATAAATAAAAAAAAGCAAAAAGTTGAATACATAAATAAATAAATGAAAAACAAACAAACAAATAAAGAAAATGAATAAATAAACAAAATAAATAAATGAAAAAATAAACAAAAGAAAGAAAGAAAGAAAGAAAATGAATAAATAAACAAAATAAATAAATGAAAAAACAAACAAACAAAAGAAAGAAAGAAAGAAAGAAAATGAATAAATAAACAAAATAAATAAATGAAAAAACAAACAAACAAAAGAAAGAAAGAAAGAAAGAAAGAAAGAAAATGAATAAATAAACAAAATAAATAAATGAAAAAACAAACAAAAGAAGAGAAAGAAAGAAAGAAAGAAAGAAAGAAATGAATAAAAATAAAGAAAGAAAGAAAGAAAGAAAGAAAGAAAGAAAATGAATAAATAAACAAAATAAATAAATGAAAAAACAAACAAAAGAAGAGAAAGAAAGAAATGAATAAATAAATAAAGAAAGAAAGAAAGAAAGAAAGAAAGAAAGAAAGAAGCAAATAAGCAAATAAAAAAGCAATAAAATAAAAAAATAAACAAACAAACAAATAAAGAAGTAAATAAAGAATAACAGAATCTGTTTCATCTGAGCCACGAAACTTCTAGAGACATATAGCAAACGATGACAAAACAAGTCAACCAGTCCTCCTCCTCCTCCTCATGGAAATCAGGGTTTCAGTTTTCTTGGCTTCCTTACTCAGATTAGGGTTTTTCTTTTCTTGGTCTGCTTCATTTAATCACATCCCTCCCTTACCTCTCGGGCTTCCAATCTTTTCTTTCTTGGCTGCTGCTTCCTTCCCAGAAGATTTCTAGGGTTTCATAAGAATCTCCGAAACAGACCTGGAAGCGGAAGGAAGCATCAGATCAGATCCAGATTCACATTCAGATTCGGAGAGAAGAGAAAACGACGCGATGGTTATTGCTCTCATGTTGCTCGCTTTTACTGCTTTCGTTGTTGGCCTTCACTCTGTCAATTTCTTCTTCCAGCATCTCCTGCAACACCGGGTCTCCATGCGAGCTTACAGGTTTGTTTAGGAGAAGATAAATCTTTGGAACATCGTAGTCATGTCTAGTAAGCTTCTCTGTGTCTTTCTCTTCATGGATTTTTGGTACAGATGAAAAACATATTTAAGACTGTTGAAGTGTAGTTTGCCTTGTCCCAAAACGCTGTGACAAATTTCCCCCGCAGAAAGAAATTAACCTTTATTCTAATGTATTGCAATAGAGAAGAAAAAGAGGTTAACATAAATCTCTTTCAAACTACTAAGTAACGAATTACATTAGCAGGTATGCTAATACCCCGTAGGAAACAGTATCTGTGTCTGACCAGTATCTCATTACAGTATGCATCAGAGTTTTTTGCTATGAATGAAGACCATGTTAGAACTACGAATTCATTTCCAAAAATATCGAGTTTGTTCACACGATGTGGTCGATCAGCCTTAATCTGAAGACGTGGCGTGGAAAAATCTATCTTTTCTTTTTGCATTACAATCTAAAAGAGAAGTAGCAGATCGCTGAAAACTATGGGTTGAACTGCAAAAAACTTTGTTTGATAAAACACCTTTACTCCGAAGAACCTTCTTCCGTGTTTTCCGCCTTAATCTGCTGATCTGATCTGCATTTCTTTCAGGTCTTTTCTCCTCTTTCTGTAGTTTTATGTAACATATTGATATTCCTTTCTTTCTCAAGCTGTGGTTTCTGTAGTTTTACACGTGTTGATCAAGGCAGAGTTAGCATTGCTAGAATTTCGATATGCTATTCTTACGAGTGTTTGGATGAAATTATAACAGTTTCTCACCTCTCTGATGATTATTACGCCTCCTTTTACACGCTTTGATCATAAAAGCATCTGTCCATTGTAATTTCCTTGTAATTCGCTTGTGCTTCTTTGCAGAAGTTTAATGCAGCTTTCATAATTCCTGTCATTTATCTGATTTTCCTTTGCCTTCAAAGTCTTTGATAAAGTTTTGATGAACACAAGACAAATTTTTGTCATTTCTCTGATGATCAATACGCGTTTCTTAGACACACTTCGATCATAAAAGCTTCTAGCCATTCTAGCTTCCTGTGATTCGTCTGATATGCTTCACATATGTTTGATGCAACTTTCATAATTCCTGTCATTTATCCTATCTTCCTTCCATTTAAAAGTCTTTGATGAGGCTATCATAGTATTTTTTTGTTGTTCTAATCCGTCTTCTGTCCAGAGATGTTTTGATAAAACTTCATTTCTTGCAGATGCCTGCCATTCTAATTTATTATCAGTTATTTATTTTAGGCATGTTGATGTAGCTTCATCAGGTGCCTGACATTCTTTTACAATTTTGATCAAGATTATTGTTCTTAGGATTCTGTGTTTCTAAGTTCATATTTTTCTTTCTTTTAAACGTTTTGATAAATTTAATCAGATTTCTGTCATTGATCTAATATGATCTGATCTCTCTATCTTTCTAATTTTTGCATGCAGCTTTGGTTCAGGCATAGTCACCTGATGATGGATTTCCCATTAAATGGGATTATCCTTGTTGTCTTGAAGTAGTAGTAGAAGAAGAAGCACCTCCTGGAGATCTGAAGTTCTCCTTGTAATGCTCAAAGGTGATATTTAGAGTGCTTCGCATATTCAGCAATTTCTGTATGCGAAGGTTCAATCCAGTAATAATTGAGTTATCTCCCTCTTTCCTGACTGTTGTTATCTGCCAATGAAGCTCTTTAAGGGCAGAGGGTATGCAGCGAATGGGGGAAATGCAAAATCTTATGTAGATAGAGCAAAGGAATTGTTTCCCTTCTCTTTGTTGTAAACAAAATTCAATATAAAAATGTGCTTGATATCTGATTATTACCCTTGAAAGTAGAGCTTATGTTGTCCATATGCATTTAATCATCAATGCAGCCAAAAACAGCAGTATTGATTTCATAACCAACAACAGACTAATTGCCTACCAACTTACCAAGGTAAAAATCATAGCCTTTAAGATTGATGATAAGTAGAAGTAAAAGCTCAAGTCAGATGGAATTCCCTTGGTATTCATAAAAAGGAGGATCATAAGCATCTTCATGATAGGCACTCATGGATTAAGCAGGTTTCCTTTCTTAGTTTGCAATGCAAAGTCAGCACTTTTTCCTCGATGAAGAAAAAGCAGGGTCTCATGGATTAAGTAAGTATCCTTTCTTAGTTTGCAAAGTCAGGTTTTGTATGTCAAAACTACTCGATTTATACATGGATTAGGCCTGGAGGATGAAGTAATTCAAATTGCATGATAGCAACACAATTAATACTGTGATAAAATGGGTTTAGCTAGATGAAGTGTCAAATTTCTTGGGTAGCAACACTATTTGCTTCAAAAAAGTGAATGGAAATGTAATCTGCCACAAAATATGAATCAGCTTTCACTTGAACTATCGATATGATAGATCTACATATATGGTGTTTTTGTAATGACAACATTACTATTAATTGCCTACCAAGTAGGTGCTTAACGTAATTGATTTCTTACATTTCTCAAATTCCAGGTAACAAACACTATTTGCTTCAAAAAAGTGAATGGAAATGTAATCTGCCACTAAATGTGAATCAGATTTCACTTGAACTATCGATATATATATATGGTGTTTTTGTAATGACAACATTACTATTAATTGACTACCAAGTAGTGCTTAATCTATTTGGTTTCTTACATTTATCATATTCCAGGTAATTGTTTTTTACGGGCCATGGAACAAACAACCAATCTAGTGTTTGTAGTAAGGATCATTATTGCATTGATTGGAAGTGTGTGTTTTCATACCAATTGCTAATGTGTTAGGTTTATGTCCCATCCAATTATATATAGTGTTAGTCTTGAAAATCCTCTGATATATGAGGGGTTCACAAAATTGATAGTGTGACATATGCTCTAATCACACAAAAGAATTTCAAAATGACAACCTACTAGGAGTATGTTCTTATAAATTTGGCTTCATGAAATCGACATTGGCAAGTTTTTTAGTGGTCCTAAAACATTGCTCGTATGATAGTTCTAGAATTAGGTGGATTATATTCCATCCATATATCCAACTCCATATCCTGCTAAAAACATATATCCATGGTATGAATGCGAATGATTCATTATTTCATTACCAACCATATTATTTAACTAACTTTGAGGAGTGGGAATCACCTTATTTGTTTTTAAAGATAATGTTTTTATGAGGGGGTGATCTTATAACTAGCTTGGATATATTACAAATCTTCCTTGTTCCTATTATAATTTGTAAGTCAATGTAGGATCTTCTCCATATCAGAGCTCCATTTGGCCCACATGCATGTCACATCCTCTTGGCTAGCATGCATGGTCAACACTAGGCCAACCTTCAGAGTTCATCAAGATTTTTAAATTTAAACCTCCTCCAAATGCAAACAATCAGAACGTGTTCTAATTTGACACTTTCAAATAGTGTTATTCTAAACCTTAACTAAGTCGTAACCAATTAATGAGGACAAACATAGAAGACAATCTATTTGAACTAATTGCATATTAGTAAAATTATGAAACACCTTAGACAGTCTCGACATGTATTTAGTCCTTGCATTGTTAAATTTAATGTTTGGGTCATTTGACGAATCAAGAATATGTTTCATGTTCTAAAATGACGTCGTAAATTTTTTAAATGCTAAAATGTGAATAGTGTTGTATTGCCCATCAAACGATTAATAATACTACGCAATGACATTGTACCTAATTCTATGTTACCTTTGACATATCTTTCAACTTTAATGTAGACACAAAAGATATTAATCATTGTCGGCTTTACAACTATACCAAACATTGACAAAAGTAATTTATTTTGAAAGAAAGATGGAGGTCATGGAACATTGGTTGTCTCACTTAAACCTCATGGTTACTTTTGGAAAAGATGTTCTCATTTCTAGTCCAAAGTTAAAATACATAGTCTTTCACCTAGGTATTTTCTTCCATAACATCCATCACGCTTGTAAATGAAGGTAATGTTTCCATGGGAACTAGTTGGTTTAAATTGGTATTCAATAATTAATCTAAAAATAGTACTTAGAAGAATCAAATCCTAAAATGCGTAATTATATTTCTTTCACCATGAAATACTACCTCTCCTCCCTTTGAATATTAGTATATCAAAAATGAAAATAATAATAGCATAATCTTGTTTAACTAAAATTGGATGAGTATTACCTTACTCAACTTGAATTTAAGCATTCTCAATAATCCTTGTTCATCTATGGTGTACATCTTGTGAATATATCCAGAAACATTTCAATATTTTGTTATCTTTTCTTGAAATTTGTCGCTCCTTGGTTATTTCAATAGAGAAAACTTAAAACGTTGTCTTTGCACTCCTTAAAATCCAAATCTTCTTGACCTTCATTGGGCTCTACATCATCTTCTGTGTTATCACCATCACCTTCATCAATCTCAATGACATTTTCATCTTTAGTAGGATTTGATTTCTTGTACTTTTGTCAAATATCCTTCTTCCGCATGGGTTGATGTCTCTAATAGGGTTCCTTGGTTGTCCTATTTTGTGACCTTTACTCTTTGGATTTGTGTAGAAGAAAGCTTTTATCTTTGGACAAGCATCGAGCCTTTGTTCATAGATACCGATAACAAGGACTTCAAAGAGAGAAAAGAGAAGATAAAAAAGATGTTTGTCGAGATTCAAACACACATACACATGAATGAATGAAAGTAACTTTTTTTATTGTTAATCAAGAAGTAAGCACAATTAGTGAGGTCTCTCTCTTCTACTCCCTTAATCCTCT
Source organism: Azolla caroliniana (assembly GCF_043228905.1). Classification (NCBI taxonomy): domain Eukaryota; kingdom Viridiplantae; phylum Streptophyta; class Polypodiopsida; order Salviniales; family Salviniaceae; genus Azolla; species Azolla caroliniana. Next base: position 7,511,297 of record NW_028230438.1, on the reverse strand, counting down.
TTTGGTTTCTCCCAATCTAGGCTTAGCAAAAAAACACCTAGAAATAAGTCAACTCTTCTCTTTTATATGATTCAAGAGTTGTTCATTCTTAAACAAATGTTTCTGTGAATAAAGGAGAGACCGTGATTATGTGCAACGGAAGTGATATGTGTGTGTGTGTGAGAAGGAGAGAAATAGAGAGAGCTCGGTGTACATAGAAAATGCAAGTAAAACTGTATTAACAAGGAGCAGAATACAAGAATAACCAACAACTGTTACAAGGGAGGTGAGAGAGCACTTATATAGTCACCTTCCCACTATTCTCTTTATACAACCACAACTTAACTAAAGAGAGATGGAATCTTAACTACATTGAATATGTGTCATAGAGCTATAAGATTCTATGACACACTAGTTACTATAGTAGGTGGTGGGATGTTCACACACTAGGGAAGTTGAGTTTGATTCTCAACACGCCCCTTCAAATGCAACTTCTCGACGCCGAAAAGTTGGTTCGGTCTTCGACAGACTTCGATTATGCTGAATCGGCTTTGACTGGCTGGTTGATCATTCTACTCTGTCGTACTCCCCCTCAAGCATGGCTAGTTGGACCTAATCGAGAGACTAAGGTTCCTTGTGAACTGCCACAACTTGTCAATTCCTAGGGCTTTCGTGAATATGTCGGCCATCTATAGATTCATACTAATGTACCGCAGATCGATATCTCCAGCCAAGACACGTTCTAGGATGAAATAGTAATGCGCCTCGATGTGCTTGGTCTGAGTGTGGAAGAAGACTAGGTTGCGGGCCAGGTGGATACTGCTCATGTTATCGCAATACAAGAGAATTAGATCCTCGATGGGAACGCCTAGATCCTTTAGGATTCTTTTGGGCCAAACGGCTTCGCATGCGGGGACAGCTACACCCCTGTATTTGACCTCTGTGCTCGACAATACGACTGTCAACTACTTCTTACTTCACCACAAAATGGCTCCGTTGTCGAGTGATAAGTCGAATCCGGATGTGGATCGTTTGTCAATTTTGTAACCGGCCCAATCAACATCGGTATTGATGAGATATAGACACGTAAGAGTGTAACACGCGTCACGTTTTATGCTTGATTATAATGAAAAAGAAACACACACAATGACACAACAAATATTACACAAGATTTAACGTGGAAAAACCCTCAATGAGGGAAACAACCATGGGACATAAGTCCAAAACCAATCCACTATCACCAAAGAGATACAACACAAGTACAAATTCTACTTCTAGATATACTAAAAATAAGTAGAGATATGTAGCATAGTACTACCGACAAAGATGGTACAATAATCCAAAGGGATAAGATTATCTCTCAAGCATATAAAAGAAAAGAAGAGAGAAGAAAACCTGGATAAGAACGTCCACAAGTCGAAGTAGTAGCCGTGTAGATCTCACGTTGAGTAGCGGAGATGGAAAGGAGATTGGAAGTAGATGAGTTGAGCACCAAGCTTCACCAAGCTTCACCAAGCCTCTCCAAGCTTCACCAAGCTTCACTATGCTTCTCTATGCTTCATTATGCTTCACAATGCTTCACACAGCTCCTTTGTTCTCACCTCTTCCCATATATATATATATATATCTCCTTTCCACCCTCTCTTCTCTTTGTAGGGAACTCAACGCTCCTTATGCACAACGCTCGGCCACAACCGAGCTTAGAATGATACACAGAAAAAACCGGGAAATAAAACACGACACAAAGAAGAGGAAGATACACAGGAGGTTTACGTGGAAAACCCCAAACTAGGGGAAAAAACCACGGCAGCCCACAGGCTGCAAACTGTCACTATGTAAGAATATACAAAAGTGAGTTCACTGAGGCAACGACCTCGTGCTCACAGATCTTCGCCACAGGTGGCGGTTACAACTGAGGCAACGACCTCTGTCTTTCTCTCTCTCACTCTCTGTACACTGTTACGTGCTCACTCTACTTCTTGCACAAACAAAATTGACAACAACAACTAAAAGTTTGCCCTAAGTCATATTTATACTAATATGACTTTTCGGCTATTTACAAATATAGCCACGGTGGGCTCTTCAGAAACATATTTACGAATATGTCTCTTCATCTGGAGAGCATTCCTCATCGGGTCTGTGCCATCCGGTTCTCTGTAGCCGGGTACTCCTCATCCGGTCTTCACCGAGTCTGCATCATCCGGCTCTCCGTAGCCGGGTACTCCTCATCCGGTTCATACCGGGTCTGCACCATCCGGCTCTCCGTAGCCGGGTACTCCTCATCCGGTTCATACCGAGTCTGCACCATCCGGCTCTCCGCAGCCGGGTACACCTCATACGGTTTCGGCCCCGGCGGAGTTTGTTCATTGGCACTGTTCTTCTCCCTTCCCATCCGGAGGGACCTGTCTCCCAACAAACTCCCCCTTCACTCCGGCATGGGGTGTCTTACCAGTCCGATCCGTTTCCGGCATGCGTCCAGCTTGTCGGGTGTCAACACTTTGGTCAGCATATCTGACCCGTTCTCGGCCGTGTGGATCTTCGTCAGTGCGAACTCCTGGTCGTCTACTCTTTCCCGGATCCAGTGATACCTCCGCTGGATATGCTTCGTCCGGGAATGGTAGGCCGCATTCTTAGCAAGGTGGATGGCACTTTGACTGTCGCAATAGAGTCGGTATTCCTCTTGCCGGATACCGAGCTCTCCGATGAAGTCCTTCATCCATAATATTTCCTTGCCGGCTTCCACAGCCGCCATGTACTCCGCCTTTGTGGTTGACAATGCAACCGTCTTCTGCAGCCTCGACTGCCACGAAACAGCTCCCCCTGCATATGTCATTACATACCCGGATGTAGACCGGCTGGTATCCACATCAGCCGACATGTCCGAATCGGTGAAACCGTCCAATTGAGGTTTTCCTGAGCCGAATCGGAGACACATATTTGAAGTGCCCTTCAAATACCGGAGTATCCATTTGACCGCGTTCCAGTGCTCCTTGCCGGAATTACTCATGAACTGGCTCACCACTCCGACTGCATATCCTATATTCGGTTAGGTACACACCATTGCGTACATCAAGCTCCCGATGGCAGAGGCATATGGAATCTTCATCATATCCGCCTTCTCTGCTTTCGTCTTTGGGCTTTGCTTACTGGATAGCTTGCAGTTTGCCGGAAGTGTCGATCCGACCGGTTTCGCATCTGACATGTTGAACCGGTGAAGCACCTTTGTCACGTACTTCTCCTGTGACAGCCATAATTGCTTCGCTGACCGGTTCCGGATGATGTGCATCCCCAACATTTGCCTTGCCGGACCCAAGTCTTTCATTGAAAAGGTCCGGTTGAGAGCCTTCTTCAGCATCCGTATTTTGACTTGGTCACGTCCGACGATCAACATGTCATCCACGTACAGAAGGAGTATCAGGAAGTCGCCTCCTTCGAACTTCTTCACAAACACGCAATGATTGGCCTGCGTCTTGTGGTACCCTTGATCGGTCATGAAGGAGTCGAACTTCCGGTACCATTGTCGGGGAGCCTGCTTCAGTCCGTACAAGCTCTTCTTCAACTGGCATACCAGGTGCTCCTTCCCTTTCTCCACGAATCCATCCGGTTGCTGCATGTAGATCTCCTCTTCGAGGTCGCCATGAAGGAATGCCGTCTTCACGTCCAGCTGCTCTACCTCAAGGTCCATGCTTGCCGCTATACTCAGCACCGTCCGGATGGAGGTCATCTTTACAACAGGGGCAAATATCTCGTCGAAGTCCACGCCCTTTTTCTGCTGGAACCCCTTCACCACGATCCTAGCTTTGTATCTCGGGGGGTTGCCGGCATCTCCCGGTTTCAACTTGTACACCCACTTGTTTCGGAGTGCCCGCTTTCCTTTCGGCAACTCCACCAATTCGTACGTATGGTTCTCATGCAGGGAATCCATCTCATCCTGCATGGCACTTAACCATTTTCGGCTGTGGGTGTCTTCCTTCACTTCTTCGAAGCTTTACGGCTCCCCCTCATCGGTCGGCAGAACATGCTCTGCATCCGGAAATCTCCGGGGGGCCCTTCTCTCTCTGAGAGGATATCTCCGTCTCTAGGCTTCGGTGACTGGCTCATCCATCTGCTCTTCATCCGAATCCGATTCGGGGTCTTGGCCGGTTCCGGTTTCAGCTTCCTCTACTTCTTCTTCTACTGGTTCGGTATCCTCACCGTAACCGGCTGGTTCCTCGAGTGCTAACCGGTCTCTTGCCAGTTGGGTCTGCTCATCGTAGAGTCGATCCGTACCTCATCAATGCAGCCAAAAACAGCAGTATTGATTTCATAACCAACAACAGACTAATTGCCTACCAACTTACCAAGGTAAAAATCATAGCCTTTAAGATTGATGATAAGTAGAAGTAAAAGCTCAAGTCAGATGGAATTCCCTTGGTATTCATAAAAAGGAGGATCATAAGCATCTTCATGATAGGCAAGACGCTCTGATACCACTTGTAGGGAACTCAACGCTCCTTATGCACAACGCTCGGCCACAACCGAGCTTAGAATGATACACAGAAAAAACCGGGAAATAAAACACGACACAAAGAAGAGGAAGATACACAGGAGGTTTATGTGGAAAACCCCAAACTAGGGGAAAAAACCACGGCAGCCCACAGGCTGCAAACTGTCACTATGTAAGAATATACAAAAGTGAGTTCACTGAGGCAACGACCTCGTGCTCACAGATCTTCGCCACAGGTGGCGGTTACAACTGAGGCAACGACCTCTGTCTTTCTCTCTCTCACTCTCTGTACACTGTTACGTGCTCACTCTACTTCTTGCACAAACAAAATTGACAACAACAACTAAAAGTTTGCCCTAAGTCATATTTATACTAATATGAATTTTCGGCTATTTACAAATATAGCCACGGTGGGCTCTTCAGAAACATATTTACGAATATGTCTCTTCATCCGGAGAGCATTCCTCACCGGGTCTGCGCCATCCGGCTCTCCGTAGCCGGGTACTCCTCATCCGGTCTTCACCAGGTCTGCATCATCCGGCTCTCCGTAGCCGGGTACTCCTCATCCGGTTCATACCGGGTCTGCACCATCCGGCTCTCCGCAGCCGGGTACACCTCATACGGTTTCGGCCTCGGCGGAGTTTGTTCATCGGCACTGTTCTTCTCCCTTCCCATCCGGAGGGACCTGTCTCTCAACATGTTCTCACCTCTTCCCATATATATATATATCTCCTTTCCACCCTCTCTTCTCTTTGTCTCTCTCAAAACAAAAATGGTCGTTTTGTTTTGTTTTCCTCTTTAATATTATTATTATTTTTCTTTCTTTACTCACAAAAAAACGTAACTTACATTTACCCTTTTAAAGAAATAAAGTAAGGGTAATAATTACTAAAGAAACAAAACTTTCGTTTTGTTTTATATTACTATCTAATAATAATAATAATAAATATTATTAAAAAAAAAAGACAAAATAGTGACCGGATACATTAACAATCTCCCCCTTTGGTCACACAAGGAGAGAATTGCTTGTGTATCAATTTATCTCCATTCTGGCAAGCTTGGCACATAGCTCAACCTTCTCCCTTCGAACCACCTTTGTTAGCATGTCAGCAACGTTGTCATCAGTATGAACTTTATCTAGTTGCAACATTTGCTCCTCGATCGCCAATCGTAACCAATGATACCTTACATCGATGTGTTTTGTCCGTGAGTGATACATTGAGTTCTTGCTTAGGTCCATTGCACTTTGACTGTCACAAAAAACCACATAAGTTAATTGGCTCAAACCCAATTCTAAAAGAAACCTTTTCATCCAAAGCATTTCTTTGCCAACCTCAATTCAATCAGGTACAACTGGAGGAAGAGACTAAGGCGATATTCCTAGCAGCACTCCGGGAACCCCTACGAACGGTGTGCACAATCATTGATTTCCGCACAAGCTCCGTCGACCAGGTCATAGACCGAGTCAGGGAAATGGAAAACTCTAGCTCGTGGCTGATGATGGGGGCACTCCAACGAACGTTACCAACCGATGAAGACCTCCGATTTCGACAAGCAATTCAATGTACGACTTGCCTGAATGCCGGACACTTGGCGCTAGAGTGCACCATGCGTTCTCAATGCCTGCTTTGCCATTCTAGAAACCACACAATGGATCGGTGCGAGTATAACTTGTTGAATCGGCAAGCGCCACCGGTCCGGCAAATTGAACCACGGAGCAACCAGGAGGAGAAAGAAGAGCGCTAGCGGCGAGAGGAGCGTTACTGGCCGACACAAGATGTCTGGTATAGTGATCAAAGAGATGCTTATGACTGCGACTGATATGATAGATATGATAGATATCAGGACTATAATGGGGAACGGAATGAGCGATACAATCGGGATCACTCCCCCGGTTACAACCCACGAAGGGAGGACTATGGCAAGTATGACCACCGGCCTCGACAGGATTACTGGAACAAAAAGCATTTCAACGAAAAACAGCATTTCAATAAAAAAGGGGATCACCAACGGGAGCCGGAATAGGGTACACCAAGCACCCAACCGGACCAAGGCCAAGCATTTACAACAGGACCTCAACTGGGTGCTGGAGCGAAAGCAGAATCCAACAACACCCGGAAGGCTTACTGCTACTATTGCTGACAAGAGGGACACTATAGTAACCAATGTTCGGCGAAAAGCTACGATAAGCGACCAGCGGTAAACACGGTGGTAGCAGAGGTCGTAGACATACAACAAGTGACCACGAGGTCAAAAGGAAAAGCAACGGAGTGGGAAACCCAAGAAGCCATCCGGAAACAGGCCACCGAATGGGTAAAGAAGGCAAATGAGCGGAATGTGGCAGAATTGGAACAACAAAAGGAGAATCCATAGGAGCCCACTGGCAATAGCCAGGCGGAAAACCCAACATGGCAGGCGTTGCAAGAATGCCAAATCATGTTGCCATTAGGTTGGCTATTGCAGTTTGTACCTCGGTTTATGGAAGGACTGAAGACGGGAATGACTGCGGTCGACACGCCATCGGCTCCGACATTCTTTTCTAATCCGGAGGAAGGACCGAAGGTAGTGGACACGAGTAGTCCGGCTATCACAACCATTGTCTGAAAGGGACGAGAGCTACCCGGAACGATTATAGAAGGAGGATCCGATGTGAATGTGATTAGCCTCTGAACTTGTAATACCTTGGGAATCCAGGACTGGGAGCCGTGCCCGTTTTGGCTCCGGATGGCGGACACAAGTTCAGTAAGACCTACCGGATTGATATGAGATTTGGAAGTGACTATCGGAGGTCACGCATTCCGCATTTCGGTAGTAGTCCTCCAGCTCAATGCACAAGGGGCATACCCATTGTTGCTGGGTCGCCCATGGCTAAAAACAGCGCACATCAAGCACCAGATACATCAAGCACCATGGTTGGGTTACTGGTTCACATCGCCAAAGAAATGATTCCCGAAAGGAAGACGACAATGATCACCTTATTAAAGGAGTTCTGGGACGTGTTCGCGTGGTCTTACGAGGACATGCGGGGGCTAGATCCTCAATTTTATCAACACCAGATACATCTGACTAAGGATGCCAAGCCGGTGGTGCAACGACGCTACCGGATGAACCCTAACTATGCAACAAAAGTAAAGGATGAAATCAACAAATTGTTACGGGTAGGGTTCATCTGACCGGTCAAGAAGGCGGCTGAGTTCAATAGTCGTTATACTGAAAAAGAATAGAAAAATCAGGGTATGTGTCGACTACCGGAAGTTGAATGCGGTAATGGTAATCGACGCCTTCCCACTCCCTTTTACGGATGGAGTCTTGGATGCAGTAGCCGCTCACGAAGTTTATAGTTTCCTGGACGGGTTCAACGACTACAATCATATCCGGATGCACCCCGACAACCGGGAGAAAACTGCTTTTGTTACCGAATGGGGAGTATTTGTCGCTGTAGTCATGATGTTCGAACTTAAAACGGCGTCACCAACCTTCCAGCGGATAATCATGGAGATTTTCGGAGAATTTATTCCAGCATTCATGCAGGTGTTCTTAGACGATTTTGCCATGTACAGCCAGGAAGGGGAACACCTCCAATACCTCCGACTATGTCTTGAGAAATGTAGGGTTTACCGGTTAAGCCTTAACCCGGTGAAATGCGTGTTCGGTGTGTCAAGCGGCGCATTACTAGGCCACATCGTTAGCAAGGACGGTATTGCAGTAGACCCGGACAAGGTCAAAGCAATTTTGGAGGCACCGGCACACACCACTGCGAAAGCATTGAGTCGGTTCCTAGGACAAATCCGGTGGCATAGCCGGATGCTCTGGTATCTGGCAGACCTAACCACACCATTGCATGTTGCGGTGCACCGGACACCATTTCAATGGATGGACATAGAAGAGAAGGCTTACCGGGCATTAAAAGTACTACTATCACAAGCACCGGTGGTGCAAACTCCGGATTGGTCTAAAGAATTCCACGTATTCGTAGACGTGTCTGACATAGCAATTGGGAGCGCATTAATGCATCTTACTGAACCGAAGTGGTACCGGCCCGTGTATTATGCCAGCCGGAAGCTGTCCCAGGCGGAACGTAATTACTCAACGACGGAAAGAGAAGCCTTGGGCATGATCTACATCGTCACCAAGTTCTGACACTATCTATTGGGGAGGAAATTTTCCTTTCATGTAGACCATTCGGCGCTACTTTACTTGGTCTCAAAAGCATCACTCACGGGTAAGCTGGCCTGGTGGACGTTATTATTACAAGAATTTGAGTTCGAGATATTTCACCGGCCAGGCATACAACATGAGGTTGCAGATTATTTGAGCCGGTTAGACTCCGGTGAAACCGGTGAGGGAGTCGCAGACGAATTTCTAGATGCAGACTTGTTTAGGGTCACAACAGAAATGACAATAGACGGTACGGTCGCCGAGGAGGACAAGTGGCTCACTAACATGCATCAATTCCTGAGCACCGGATTACCTCCAGAGGAGATGAACAGAGACGAGCGAAAACGATTAGCAGTACAAAGCCGACACTTTTGCTTACTGCAGGACACACTGTACCATAAAGGCGCGGATGGCATATGGCGGCGCGCGGTGCACAGTGACGAAAAAGACCAAATACTACGTGAGGCACACTGCGGCGGTGCAGGAGGACATTATTTTGGGGATGCTACGGCAAGGAAAATATGGCAGAGTGGCCTATGGTGGCCGACAACATTAAAAGACACCGTCCGGTATGCTAGAGAATGTGATTTATGTCAGCGGATGGGACAACCAACGGAACAAGCAAGAATGCCTCACCAGCCGGTACTGCCATTGGAACCATTTTAGAAATGGGGCCTGGACTTCATCGACCCATTTAAACCACCAGCAATGAGAACTGGCAACCGATACGTGATTGTCGCTATGGACTACTGAACCAAGTGGGTGGAGGCCAAAGCACTACATGACAACACTGCGACATCCACGACAAAGTTTTTATATGAATATATCTAGTGCCGATATGGATGTCCGATCAAGCTAATTAGCAACCAAGGTGGGCATTTCTTAGGACAAGTGGTGGAGAGCTTGATGACATTCTATGCGGTGGTGCAGAAGCGAAGGACTCTGTATTATCCGCAAGCCAACGGATTAGCCGAATCCACAAATAAGACGCTACAAAACATCCTGCGGAAAATCGTCAATGAGAACCAGACGGATTGGGATACAAAGCTGCACAATGCACTCTGGGCCTACCGGACAACATATAAGACAAGTATCCGGACAATGCCTTTCCGATTAGCATTCGGATTGGAAGCGGTAATGCCGATCGAATTCCAGGTTTCCAGTTTGCGGTTACAGGTTCGAGAACGCCTAAACGAGAAGGAGTCGGAAACAATCCAGCTTGCAGCACTATGCGAACAAGAGGAACACCGGATAGCCAGCCTGATGCACATGGAACTGGAACCACGGAGAAGGAAAGCGTTCGTCGATCGACACCGGAAAGGTAACGAAAAAATGTTCGGGATCAGTAAGCCGGTACTTGTATTCCAGACCCGGATGGGTAAGATGCCGGGGAAGCTACGGTTTCGGTGGACTGGACCATATTGGATTACACGAGAGTTCAATGGTTCCTACCAGCTAGGGACACTCGCCGGAGAAGTTATGGGTAAATGGGTCAATAGGTTTCGACTCAAACCATACTATGGACCCATGCCAAGAAACCCGTTTGAGCAGACAAAGGCTGACACCGCACTGGACATCGGTAAGCACGACGAGACGATAACCGGTGAAGCAAGCGGCAAGCACGGAACCGGTGAAAGGGACCACAATCCAGAGAAGGGTCCATTTGGGCCGGATATGGATTAACAAGATCGAATTTATGAAAAAACAAAGAAAAGAAAAGAAAAAGAAAATCAAATAAGATCCAATCAAACCCAAATCATGCGATGGCGAGGAACAAACGACCACATGCAATGAAAAGGGAGGAGTGAACCGGCACTTTGAAAAGCCAAGTAGTGGGCTATTTATAGTGCATCAAAATGCCGCCACGTGGCACCTCATTGCCATTATAGTACACGACGTGCGCATGTGCAAGAATGGAGAAAGGCGCCAACATGCAAAAAGAAAACCTACACCGCATGGAGGCTTTCTCATTTCGCGAACAGAGAATCGCAAACGCACATAGATGATTAAAGATAATCAGACGCTAGCACCCAGAGCCCCCTAACGCACCTACCTCACCAACAATCACCTACTCAGAAGGAGAAATGGACTGCATGACGCTCTCTGAGGCAGCCAAGAAGTAGTTAAAGCAACACGGATTGGAAGGATTCTTGAGGATCATGGAGGCACCACCGCACAGAGAGGCGGAAAGGGTTGTCAAGGACATCGACACAGAAGTAATCACAGAGGAGACCATCCGTGCCCTGACGGGCCTACCCGAAGGCGGCATCTTCACCATCGACAACCCTACCCCGGAGCAGCTCACGAAATACTTCGGTGAGTACTCTCTGGCCAGCAAGGCATATCGTACACAGGGCAGTGAGGATGGCTTATTCTGAGAGATTGCTCGTGTACTCCAGGAGTTTGGCCATGTGTACCCTCGACCCCCAGCAATGCCTAGGAACAGAGTTGGTTTAATTATAGTGACATATGAGGGTATACAGGTGGACTGGTTGGTGCTGATCGCCGACGGACTGTGCGCGGCCATCGACTCGGTAAGAGGGAAGGATGGCAGGAAAATATGGTCGGCAATGGAGCAATGGCTCACGCTGTTAGCACCATCAGTGGAGCCCATCACGGCGAAGAAGCGGGGAAGGTCAACCGAAGGAACATCTAAAACGACTTCAAAACGGTAGCAGCTATTGGCTGCTAAGGCAACCAAAGGGAAGGAGGCCGACATTGAAAAAACGACGAAAGAGTGGCCTAACCAGACGGAGACGCAGGAGGCAACACCGGCACGACCAATAAAGATTAAATTTTGCCGACCAGGTCAACAGGAGCCAAATCCCTTGGCAATGAAAATCAATCTTGGGACTCAGGAGGAGGAAACGGCGGAGGAGCCCAACGAGCACCTCCAGTGGCGCCAAAAGAAGAGCACTGCAGACCATGCCGGGAAACAATCGGGTCCAAAAAAGGATAGGACGCCGATACCCCCAACTGAGGGCCCAGAGCCAAGGGTGGAAGCGGAACCGGTTCAAACAGAACCAGTCACAGAAGTCCCTGCGCAACAGGCTACGCTGGCGGGTCAGAACATAACAAGACCCGTGATTCAGGAGCTGGTGATTTAGTTGTCTACACTACCGGCACACCAGGACCAACCAAAGATGGAACGACCAACTGAGGCACAACTAGAGCTGGAACTGCCAAGTGGTAACCAACCGGAGCCAGAGTTGCCAACCAGACAAGATCAACCACTGGCAAGCGCAGAAATCAGCCAACCCTCTGCGCCGACACAACAACAAGGCACCGGCAGCCAATGGCTGCGGTGGATTGGTGAGCAAATAGCCTGAGTGGTCCATTATATGGAGGCAGAGGAGAGAGCTCAATTGGACCGGTTGCTAGCCACAACCGGAGAACTAGAGAAGGCCGGGTCAAGGATCCGGAGCTTGGAACAAGAATTGGAAATAGCCAAGGAAGAATTGGCTAAGATGGTCATAACAACACCCCAGGAGCAAGAACCGGTGGCTCTGGTACATGTACAGAATAATGAAACACCGAAAACTGTACATAATAATACGACCCCGGTGACGGGATAAAACCTGGATATAATTACAGCGCAAGCACAAGAGCTTGCCGTTCTCAAAGAAGACCTGGCCGCATAGGAAGCATTACAGGCCAAGGAAAGAAAATTAAAAATGGCGGCATAGGAGGAACAACGGAAGACTACCGACAACCTCCGCCGAGCAGAAGAAAGTCTACGGAAGGGACACCAAGCCTATGACCGGCTTAAGGAAGAGAAAGAAAAAGTGCTGAAAGAGAAGGATAAAATCCGAAGGATGGCGGAAACAGAGATAGAGAGGCTTAAAGAAGAGCTTCGGCAGCAGAAGGATAGGGAAGACCGAGCTCGCCGCCAAATCAATTAGAAGCTGAAGCAGAAAATAGAAGATTTTGACCGCCTGCACCGGGATTATAAACATGTCGAGACGGAATACAAGAAGCTCATCACTGACAGCGACCGGTAGCAGGAGAAGATGTTCGAGCTCCGGAACGAAGTGCAATGGGCGGAGTCGGCACTAGTGGAAGAACGGGCTGAGAAGGAAACTATACGAGCTGAAGCGGCGCAAGAACGCCTGGAACTCCAGATGCAACATTATGCGGAAACGGAATGCGCCGCCATGGTCTTACAAAGAGTGCAAACAACCTATCATGATCAACTGGTGCGCTACAAGGACTAGGAGGTGGTAACTGCAAACCTGATCAAACAGTTGAAAGATGAACGATAGGCCACAGAAGACAAATCAAAGATGGGGCTGGAGTAGATCCGGTGCATTGTACATGCATGGAAGAAACGAACGAAGCGCTTGATTAAAGAAAACTCAGTATTATGGTGGTCCAAATGGGCAAAGCATGCTGCCGAGCTACAATTGCTGAGGGCGGACGCAGAAAACCGGCAACGGGAAGGAGATGAGTTCTATAAGCTGGAAAAGGAAGACTTTGTTGCCGTGAAAGATGAATTGGTAGATGACTTCGTAGCATTGGCTGATGAACAACTAACAGTGGTCCGGCAACTAGTGGTACAACTTGACGATGATCGGCTGGATAACCAAATCCAGTTTCAAAGTTAGGAAAAGGAGAGGCTACGACAAGAGGCGATGAAGAGTGCGGCAACAATCAATCTCAGTGATGAAGAGTCATCGATGGAGCAAAGGACGGGAAAAGATACGGTTGGGACAAGCCAACCGGATTTAACTCAGGAGGAGCAACCGTCGTCACCGAGGACCGTGCAACAGCTATCGGAGGAGCAACACCCAGAAGAGCCGGAGACCGCGCAACAGGAAGAGCCACAACAACAGCCAATGGAGTAGCAGTCGGAGCAATGGTCATAGCCAATGAAGCAGCAGCAGGAGGAGCAGAAGCAATAGTTGGAGGAGCAGCAACAGTAAGAGCAACAACAACAGTCCAATCAGCCTTCTGAAGAACCCTTAGAGCCCCTCGATTAGAGCATTCTGGACATTTTGGATGAGGATTGAAGGCCGGATAGTGGGATTCGACGTACAAGGTACTGTCCCACGGGCGTGCCATGTGTTAGCCAGCTGGCAAGGAGTTGAGGACAGTCCAGAATGTGAAAGGGCAGGAATAATCGGAAGCTGTTATTAGGATATTAAGTAATTAAGTATATTTTGAGAAGTGAACGTACGGACTAGAATCGGTATGCCGATCCGGATCCGAACCGGTTCATATTAGTGTGCCGGTTGGCACCGTTTTGTATGCAGAGTTGGTGATCTATAAAAAGGCCCGGTTACATTGTAAATGAGGACGGATAATTAATAAAGCTCTATTGTCTTATCTCTGTGTATTGATTACTGTTCTGTGCTAATTACGTTCTATCTTACGCGTGTATTAGGATTCATGATATGTTGCTTAAGTAGCCGATAAAGGTCTGATTAGTCATTAGTCTAAGTTGCCTCGCCGTAACACCCTTTGGTGAAGTGTCTTCCGTAGACACCCTGTGTTAGGCTATTGTTCGGCCTTTAGGAATAACAGAGAGGTGCATAGGCAAGCCCGAACGCTCCCTTGCCACAAGTCGCACGAACACACAAGCAAGGTTTACACACAGGAGAAATAATTTCGAACGCCTTTGTGAAAGGAGAGATGCATGGGCAAAGCCTGAACGCTCTCTTGCCACAAGTCATACGAACACACAACCAAGGTTTACACACGGGAGACACAATTTCGAACGCCTTTGTGAAAGGAGAGGTGCATGGACAAGCCTGAACGCTCCCTTGCCACAAGTCACATGAACACACAAGCAAGATTTACACTAACACGCAAGACACGTAAGTTTGAATGCCTTTGTGAAAGGAGAGGTGCATGGGAAAGCCCGAAACGCTCCCTTGTCACAAGACACACAAACAAATAAGCACAAATGACGATAACAAATAAGCATAATCAAGATTTACACATAAGACAAGTAGATGAAAGAAAACATTAGTTTATATCAATATAATAGATTCTTTTATAATATAAGAATCATGTTACAATGGGTTGGATGCGAATATGAAGGATTGTTTATAAATGAATGGGGGAAGAGAGGTGGAGGAAAGAAGAGAGTGGAGTATAGAAGGAGTGTCTTTGTTGATGATGCCTCTCGATGTTGTTGATCCTTCTTCTTCCACTTTCCAATTCAGTAGAGCTTTTGCGTTCCTTCTCCCCCCCCCCCCATCTTCACTAGAATAGGCTCTTATTTATAGGTTTAGGATTGCTTGCCTTTTCCCCCTAAAAAAATGCTTGTTTATATGAGTCGAATTTTCTTTTACTGACTATTTTTTGTTTTCTAGCCCCAAATTTCACATGCAAGATATTCTTAGAAAGCTCTTTGGGTCAGCTTTCTTATGCATATTTTCTTTTCTAATTTGGACATCTGATGAGGAAATTATGAGTTTTTTTCTCTACTGTGCTCCTCATATCCACGCGTGTTTTCTCTCTCTCTCTCTCTCTCTCCATCTTTTTCTCTACTTTTGTCTACTTTTGAAAACCACCTCTAACTTAATATTCATCATTATTTATTGTAAGGTTCAATCCTTTGACCATTTATTTATAAGGAATTATCTTTGGAAAATGAAAAAGTATTTTTTCTACCAATAAAGTTAACTTCATAATACTAGTTTATTTCAACTACTATTTTACTTCTTTTCGAGGGTGGTTTCACACACTGTGTTAGAAACATCACGACAACGTCGTCGCAGACCATTATCGGAAGAAGAAAATCAGCGATGTCGAGCAAATAAACTATGTCTTCATTGCAGTCGACCAGGGCATATTGCAGTAAATTGTCCCCATAGGCCAAGAAGACAGGTAAACCAAATAGTTGCTAGTTCTAATTGTACTAAACCCGAGTCTATTTCAGTAGGAATATTTGATAGTTCTAATAGTACTAATAGCCCAAATCTAGCGAGCAAATTTGATGTCCTTAGTCAGTTAGAAGAAGAGTTAAACGACTAAGTCCAGCCAAAATAGGAGCCGTTTGGTTGGACAACCCTAGATATATGCAACCCATTAGTGGAACTCCATTCCCTCTAAGCAAGTTAGCAATGTGTTAGTAGCCCAAGTAATAGTTAGTACTAAAAGTACCCCTCCAGTACATGTCTTAGGACTTTTAGATTTTGGAGCTAATTCTTGCTTCATGGATAGGAATTTTGCCCAAACTCATCAGATATCTCTTAGAAAACGCCCGTGTCCAGCCTCTATAGTAGTCATTGATGGTCGTCCCATTGCTTCTAGAAATATCATAGAAGAGTCAGAGCCCGTTAATATTGTCCTAGATAATCTAGTGTGTGTAGTATCATTTAATATAATTAGTATCCCAAACATCCCATTGTTTTAGGATTACCATGGTTTGAATTACATAACCCAGACATAGATTGGAGAACAAGAGAAATCCGGTATCGACAAGCCCGAGGATCTACTCATAAGATTGCAACCATTTCGCTACATCAGTTGCGGGAAGAAGGACACAAGGAAGAAATATTTCTCTTCGCAATATCAGTAAAACCCTCCGACACCACTAAAGAGGAGTCCACCGTTCAACTTCCAAAGAAGTATCATCATTATGCCGATGTGTTCGATAAAGTACAAGCCAATACGCTTCCTCACCATCGACCGTATGATTGCCCCATCGATTTACAACCGGGAAAAGAGCCACCATGGGGACCGATCTACAATTTGTCACCAACCGAGCTAGAAGTCCTTCGAGCCTATATAGAGGAGAATTTGGAAAATGGTTTCATTCAACATTCGAAATCTCTAGCCGGAGCACCCATTTTCTTCGTCAAGAAAAAGGATGGATCACTTCGTCTCATTGTAGATTACCGTGGTTGGAATAAGGTCACCATCAGAAATAGGTATGCACTTCCCCTTATCTCAAGTCTTTTAGAACGGATCAATGGTGCAAGGTTCATGAAGATCGACTTATGGGGAGCATATAACCTTGTACGGATCCGACCAAGAGATGAATGGAAGACTGTGTTTTGCACTAGATATGGGCACTTTGAGTATACGGTCATGCCGTTCGGCCTCATTAATGCGCCAACAGTCTTCCAGCAAATGGCAAATGATATATTCCAAGATCTCTTGGATGTTTGTCTGATCATCTATTTGGATGATCTACTCGTTTATTCGAAGATTCGAGGAGAGCACGATTCTCATATACTGTTAGTACTAAAACGTCTTCGAGAACACGGTCTTTATGCAAAGCTAGAAAAATGTAGTTTCGGGTGCAACTGGGTGGAATTTTTGGGCTATGTCATCTCTTTGGAAGGCATGTCCATGGATCCAGCTAAGGTCAAAACGGTGGTAGAGTGGCAAACTCTGTGTTCGTTGTGAGATGTGCAATGCTTTTTAGGCTTTGCCAATTTCTACCGCAAGTTTATACAGGATTACTCAAAACTTGTTCTACCTCTCACACAACTTACTAAGAAGGGACAATCGTGTTAGGAAACAGGTCCCTCCGGATGGGAAGTGAGAAGAACCAGATGATGAGTAGTCGGCAACGGAAGACCCGGTGAGAACCGGATGTGGAGTACTCGGCAATGGAAGATCCGGTGAGAACCGGATGTGGAGTACCCGACAACGGAAGACCCGGTGAGAACCGGATGTTGTAGGCCCGGTGAGAACCTCTCATCGGATGGAAGGGACATATATGTAAATATGTTCTAGAGAGCCCACTGGGGCTATATTTGTAAATAGCCCGAAAGTCATATTAGTATAAATATGACCTAGGGCAAACTTAATAGTATGATGTAGAGTTGGTTGTGTTATTATCGTTGGGGCGATAATTCAAAGTGTAACTGTGTACAGAGAAGAGAGAGAGAGAGAGAGAGAGGAAGAGGTTATTGCCTCTGTTGTAACCGCTTGGTGGTGAAGCGAGGGAGCAAGAGGTTGTTGCCTCTGTGCCCCATTGTTGTAATCTTGATATAGTGATATTTTGCAGTCTAGGGGCTGCCGTGGTTTTTTCCCAGTTTTGGGATTTTCCACGTTAACATCTAGTGCACTCTCTTCTTTACTGTTTCGTGTGTAGATACATCTCACCACATCCTTGTTTTCTGTGATTGATCCGATGTCTTGCTCGTGGCCAAGCATAGCTTAGGAAACCATATTCCTTTCAAACTGGTATCAGAGTGAAACGACACAGAAAAATGGACGATTCGTTGGGAGGCATGTTCAAGCTCACTGGCTCCAACTATTCAGTGTGGAAGTCGAAGATGAGGGACATGCTCGTGGTTAAAGATCTTTGGTTGCCAGTTCAGTTTGGGGACAAGAGACCGGACAAAATCGATGCCACGATATGGGAGGTGATGCACATGAGGACAAAGGCGTACATACGGTGCTTCATCGACATCAGCCTATACAACAACTTCAATGAAGAGAGCAAGGCTCATGAGCTCTGGGAGAAGATCAGCATTATGTTTCAAAACAAAAATGCTGTTAATTAGGTTTCAGTATTTCGGAAGCTAGTAAGACTCCGGTACCAAGACGACTCCAGCATGGCGGAGCACATGAATGCCTTCCAGGGGCTGATCCACCAAGCAACATCATTGGAAGTACCGCTCGCCGATGAGGTACTAGCACTACTCCTGCCCAGTTCCCTCCCAGATAGCTGGGAGACGTTGGTCGTCACTTTAGGCAATGCCGGGTTGGAAGGGAAACGATTATCCCTAGCATGGGTGAAGTCGAGCTTGCTAGATGAGGAGGCGCGTCCGAAAGACAAGGATACGAACCCCGACTCCAAAGCGCTCCTTACCGAATTGGAATGCGGAAGGCAAAGGAACCGTAGTCCCCAGAACCGGGAAAAGTCGAGGACACGGTCAAAGTCAAGGGGGAGGCCTACTTGCTTCTATTGCGGCAAGCCGGGACACTTCCAGAAGAACTATCGGCACTTCCGAAAAGACAAGGAAACCGACGGTACCGATTCGAAGCGGACATTGGATCGAAACGGTAAAGATCGGAGGGGGCCGGACCAGAAGGGAACAACGACAATCACGGCAAGTGAAGAAGAGTTGATGCTCATCACCGAGGAGAGTGAGCTAAACCTTGCCAACGACGAGATGACTTGGGTGGTCGACTTCGGAGCGTCGTTCCACCTTACCCTGGACCGGAAATGCTTCTCATCCTACTTAGCTGGTGATCATGGCTGTGTCCGGATGGGGAATGAAAGTACATGCCGAATTGTCGGCATAGGAGATGTGTGGTTGACAACACCAACCGGATGCAAGCCGCTGTTGAAGGATGTCCGACACGTTCCGGAGGTTCGACTGAACCTGATATCAACCGGTCGGCTAGATGATGAAGGCTACACGGGTAGCATCCAGAACGGTGTTATGAAGTTTAGCAAAGGGAGCCTGATTGTGGCTCGGGCCCGGAAGGTCAACACGTTGTACCTGATGAATGCCCGGTTATGCCCGGAAGAAGTGAACCTAGCGTCCGACACTGCCGGTGAGCTGTGGCACAAGAGACTGTGTCACATGAGCGTGAAGGGGATGAAGAGGCTTGCGGATGACAACCTCATTCCAGTGAAGAACGTGCACTTGGAGAAGTGCACTGATTGTTTGGCCTCCTTCCGATTGAGGCCACCGATGAGACGTAATGCACCACTGGATGTGTGTCAAGTAGATACGAAGTCACATGCCGGATCGCAGTACTTTGTGACGTTCATAGATGACCACAACCAGAAGCTATGGGCCACACCGTTGAAGACGAAGGATCAGGTGCTATCTGTCTTCAAAGAGCTCCACGCGAGAGTGGAAAGAGAAACTGGTCGGAAGCTAAAGGCGGTTCGAGCAAATAACGGAGGTGAATACTGAGGGCAGTTCGAGGAGTATTGTCGCTCGAAGGGAATCCGGCTCGAATTTACCGTGCCGAAGACGCTAGAACTAAACGGGCTGGCCGAGAGGATGAACTGAACCATAATAGAGAGGGTCCGGAGTATGCTGGTGCATGCAAAATTACCCAAGAATTTTTGGGCTGAGGCACTGTCGACGACGACATATGTGATAGACAGATCACCCTCAGTACCCTTGGACGAAGACACGCTGCAGAGAGTATGGACCGGTAAGGAAGTGTCCTACCGACATCTGAAGGTGTTCGGGTGTCTCGCGTACGTGCATGTTGCTAAGGACCGGAGAGGAAAGTTGGATCCAAAGACCCGACCATGCATATTCCTCGGATACGGCGATGATGAGTTCGGCTACCGAGTGTGGGATCCGGTTGACAAGAAGGTATTCCAGAGTCGAGATATTATCTTCATGGAGGACAAGACACTCGCCAACTGGGAGTCGTAGAAGAAGATAATGAACTAACACGTTCGCGTTCACAAGTGGAAGGATTGCGCATTCCACTTGTAGAATCTTCTTAAAACGAAGAAAATACACCCTCTCTACAATAATTGGATGCACTAGTATCACATGTTCCTCAACTTGATAAGAATTTGCAAATATAAAAATACATGATAGATCTACGAGTGGAGATCATTAGAAATCATGCAAGTTTAGACATGTTGATAAGTTAATGTATCTAAATAAAGTTCAACTATGGCTCATTATGGCACTATTGTGCGACAAGGGAAACACTAACTTAAAGACTTATATTAATTAGGTAGGTTTTACAAAAATATGAGGTGTACTTGTATCCATACTAATAAAATGAGATATAATTTATACTTTGACCCATACGTGCATGTATGTAATTGTCGAAAATGTAGGATAGTGCACATTAGGATAAGTGATTGGAATAACTAACTTATTAAAGTATTCAATACTTATATTAAAAGTTGATCTAATCTATTCCTCAGTTTGTTCATATGGGATCAAACCATATGTGTATATAATTGTGCACAATGTAAGGCAGTGAACTTTAGGATAATGTCGTGGAAATAACAAACCTATTAGGCTTTCATACCTGTATTTAAAATTGATCTACTCTATTGCTTAGGTGATTCACACAAGATCAAACTCCGAACGATAACGCAACTGGAACCATTATCAACACACTACACAATCTAAGCAGCAATGGAATAGAAACATAATAGTTTTAACAATATAAGACAAAGATCCATAATAACAACATGGACAGTCATGGCAATAATTATAGGGCCATGTTCTGTTAAGGTTAGCTTGGACCAAAATCAGCCTCCATTTAAGCTAGTTCATGTTTCTCCATAAGTTTGGTAGTCAGCTATGCACGCGGTGAAACCAATATCATAAATCTACTAATCAAGTATATAAAAATAAAATTGAAACATATAGATGATTATAAAGAATAGAATCCACTAGGTAAAACCCAAAATTTGTATTAATAATGTGAAATCTTAACAAATCGTCAGTGTCATATTCTTTATAGAGTCTATTACATAGCAATCAATTCATCAACGTCATTTTCTTCATCATCTTGTGTAGAACTGTCTTCGGCTATACGTGCATTGGTTTCCCCTGTTAGCCGAGCCAACGAAATATCTTCTATAAGCTCATCATCAAGCTCTATTAGCTCCCCCGGTTCGCCGGCTAACGGAGGAATAGGCTCTCGCGAAGCAGGTTGAAACCTTTTTGTATTGGCGAGGTTCTTTGCACCGACCTCCTCATCCTGGTCTGGGCACTCCCACAAAGCCTTAATCCGCATATTAATAAATATAACTTGGTCCTCGTCCTTCTCCAATGCAACTGTATTTCTAAACAGCTTCAATGCACATGCTGACGTAGTTCCTATGATGTAAGTAACAAGAAGATTTAGTTGTCAAACGAAAAAAAGTGATTGGTTATCTCAAGATCGTTACCCTAGTTCGAGGAATACCTGTGCCAGAAAAGAGATCTAATATCCAGTCTCCTTCGACAGAAAACATCTCGATCAAGCGCATCATAAGTCGTTGAGGTTTTTGGTATGGGTTGACAAGTCCCCGTTCTGTCGTGGTGACATGTCGCAATTTCCGAGTCACTGCTGGATATACCAACAGATTTGAACCTCCCACTTCATTAGAATGCTCTTTGATTCTCTGTTTTTTAATTTCATCGAAGTAGCCAACCGTTATGTATTCAATGGCATTAACGAATCGAAAAGTTGGCCCTCTATTTACATTGGTCTTGATCCTATAAAAAATAATTCATCGAGTTAAGAATAGATTCAACAACCTTAAGAATTGCAATATAATGAAAGACACCTATAAATAATCCTTACCATGCAAGGTTCTCGATGCCATGGCAACGAGATCTCAAAGCTTGAGCTACCGAGTACCCTTGGTCCATACTATGAAAGACAACTATTCGCCACAAGGATGCGGTCGTTAGCTCAGCAAAATCCTTGACCATCTTCTCCAATTGTTTAAACCTAAACGGTTCATCGTCGTATGATGACCCAGCCATTCGAAATCCGTAAGGAATATCCGCAATCATTAGCGTATATTCCTTCTTTGGCACCTTCTGGATCAAGTCGATGACATCACCGCAAACCACATTGTAGTAAAGATCTCTCGTAATATCTTTTTTGTGGCTAAATTTTTTAAACGAGCCATCTTCCTCCATTTCGTACGCCTTGACTAAGCGACGATCCTTTTCTTTTCTGGCTCGCTTGAGATGTGCAAGGAAGGATGTAGGGAAATCGTGTATATCCTTAACTTCTCCTTGTTTCTTGCCTCGACACGGTTTCTAATAGAAGCAATAGGACATCAGGTATTATTATACAAGCTCTACATATGATGATAGGGTAATGAAAAAACATCAATACTAACCCAATCCTTGAATGCAATAAAATACTCTGATAACGCCTTATACGAAGACGTTAGAGGATAATCCTCGGTCACTTGTTCCCAAGTTATACATCCAAGTTGTTTCATCATTACTTCTTGGATCTTCATGTACACCTTATGACTGTAAAATTAGAAATCAAGATTAGAACTTTGAATTACACCAGATAGACTACAATTTCAGTATTTGAAAGACTTACTTATTGAACTCAGTGACCATTTCTTCAAGGCTTAAATCTTTCGCCACAACCCTTGACAAAACCGACACAAGAAGCTGCTCGTCCTTAATACCTTGCATCGCTCTCCATAGAGACAGCTTCATGTCGTCTGCCGCTTCTTCAATTGTCAAGTCAATTTTCTTGGCGGCTTGTGACTTTAATTCTAGTTGAGGGTCAACCCTACATTTCTTTTGTCGTTGACCCTTTACCTCCTTATTCTCCCACATTGAGAATATTTGATCTTGGAGGTCCCATACTTCTCCATCTCTAAACGCCAATTGAAACCAAGATTCATACTTTCGAAGACCATCGGACCTAACATTATCATCTACCACAATCCCGACTTCATGCAGACATTGACGTCGAAGGCCTGGATGTAACTTCACACCAAACTTTTGTTTCACATCTAAATACTCGTGGTGGAAGAACCGTATACGCTCAATAGACGACATTTTCTGCCTATAGTCATTATCATTATTATGGTCCCATGCCAACAGCTTAGCCTCTTCGGTTGTGAGCCCAACATAAATTTTGCACTCGGCATACTTGAAGAAGAAAGTGGTTGGATGTTCTCTCACAAGTTGCCGACGTGCCTCTGCTGAATGCGATCCAGCAATGACAAAATAATTATATTGATCATGCTTTCTGATATCAAAATCTTCAATGGTTTCACATTCTTCAGGATCCACCATAACAATAAAAGGCACCACTGTGGCATGAGGATTAATTTTCATTTTTTTCTTGAGATTTTGAACATGCATGCGATGAGGCTCTCTAATCTCAAGTGGTCTTCGACCTGTTTTTTCATCAATAGGGGGCCGATGGATGTGTGTTATAGGCAAATTAAATACTTGCCCTTTCCTGACCAGCTTCCGTTGCATTAACTCTCTCCTTATTTTATTCTGCTCGGATGACAAGACACCCGAGGCCAGCTCGGCTCCTGGCGTCCCCTTATTATCCTCTTCTTCATTTTCACTTATCGAATCCGTATCCGACATTTTCGTTGTCTTCTTCTTGGCTGGTCTTGACTGGACTTTGGATACCTTTTTTGTGGCCTTCAAGTGGGAGGGCTCTTCATCTCTTAGAGTTACATGGCCTTGTATATAAGGCCTCAAGGACACTTCAGGCCCACAAGATTCCTTTACTAAAAGGTATTCTGAAAGGAACACTTTGCGTACCCCCTTGGAGCACTCTATCATTACCAATATGTTGGCCGAATCTGCATCTTCGTAGTCAAATCGTAGAATTCGGCCATACATAAATGGAGTTTCTTTTCCTAGCTGCCCCTCACCCTTCTTCTTTGCTGTATACAATACGACTTTTTTCTTTGAGTCGACATATTGCATACACCATTCCTTGTCCGTTAGATCTCGGTCAGGAAGGTCTTCGCCTCCAGTAGCGGCGACAAGTTTCTTTTGGCTTACATCACTATGTGGCTGAGATTTTGTCTCTTCGTTAAAGAGAAGCTTTTTTCCTCTCTTCATGGTCTCAGGAGTTACCTTGGTCTGGGCTTCGATTGGAGAACCTTGTATGCGAAGCTTAATTTTCTTCACGGGTCGGTCTGACAGGTTCTCAAACGACCTATTTAAGAAAGTATATGCAAAAACATAAGTTAGACAGTCACGTAGATTGAAGTTGTTATTATAATGAAGAACAGTTTCCAGGAGCAGTAACATATTCAAAAATCTATTATAGGCAGGGCTATTCAACCTAGAAAATATATATCGTAATAAGTAAAACGGGTTATATATTCTTTTAAATAGTAGGTATGACTTATATAGATTCTAAACCTATATTGAGGAGAATTTGCCAGAGTGAAGGCAATTTGTAGATCATTTTCTACTATTTTAAGCTAAAGTAGGTCATAAAACACCTATAATTAGAGCATGTATTTGGATAAAAGTAAGTAAAGTCAACATAAAAAAGACTGATTTTGCCAGACAATTTGATATCATTTCCACCCCATAAATGATTTTTCTATCTCAAAGCCCTCTTATTCGTGTTTAAAATTCAAACTTTAAACACGAACTCGATACGCCGTATCGAGTTCGTGTTTAAAGTGTAGGTTTTAAACACGAACTCGATACGGCGTATCGAGTTCGTGTTTAAAATTCAAACTTTAAACACGAACTCGATACGGCGTATCGACTTCGTGTTTAAAATTCAAACTTTAAACACGAACTCGTTACGGCGTATCGAGATCGTGTTTAAAACCTACACTTTAAACACGAACTCGATACGGCGTATCGAGTTCGTGTTTAAAACCTATACTTTAAACACGAACTCGATACGCCGTATCGAGTTCGTGTTTAAAGTGTAGGTTTTAAACACGATCTCGATACGCCGTATCGAGTTCGTGTTTAAAACCTACACTTTAAACATGAACTCGATACGGCGTATCGAGTTCATGTATACAATACAAATATTTATACACGAACTCGACGTATCGAGTTCGTGTATAAATATTTGTATTGTATACATGAACTCGATACGCCGTATCGAGTTCTTGAGAAACGAAACATATTTACAAAAATGTCCACAGTGTCAGAGGCCTACCTGGAGTCCTCGCGCTCGATTCTCTTGGAAGACATGGTTGATCGTGTTGAAGTGGAGGCGGAGATCGCGCTTTCGTGCTTTGTGCTCTGAGTGCTTTGTGTGCTCTGGTGCTCTCTGCGTTCTGTGTGCTCTGTACGCTCTATACGCTCTGGTGAGTGAAATATGATGAGGTCTTCCTATTTATAGGGATTGAACCCATGGTTAAAGTAACCATAGTCACCTTAACCAATGTTGGTAACTTTGAGGATAGTTAGTTTGTAACCATAGTCAAATTAACTATAGTAACTTATGATTGTATTAATGATTACAAAGTCAAACTAACATATTGATCAATCTTTTATACTCATAACAACCTACAATCACTTCAAAGGTTATGAAGGAGACAATGATAGAGGTTCATGAATGTACCAATGATTGATTACTAAAAGCAACAATTTTTATGACTCTCAAATGTTATGTATTAAAGATGTGGGCATGAATTAACCAATGATTGATAAGTCTAATATTTAAAATGGTGAGCATTAAAGAACCAATGAGTGAGACGTTCTATATCAAAATGGGTGTCATTAATTAGCCAATGATTTTAACATTAATCCAACATATTCAAGGCTTGTTAATGATTAGTTTTATATTTTACTTGATTTAACATCATTTTGATCTAGTTTATATAATGATTGATAATTTAAGTTAAATTACTTTATTAAAAATAATTTTTAGATGTATTGTATTAATAGAATATTACATAATATAGACATTCTATTGATTTGGCTTTTGTTTAGAGAGAAGTTTATGTTTAGGGAGGAGTATATGGTTAGAGAGGAGTATAACTTAGAGAGCCCTATCTAGACCTTAAGCCATGAGTGAAGATTCACCGTTCTCGATTGAAGAATATTGTTTGTCATCAGACCCATCGTTTTCTACTGAAGAGTATTGTTTGTCAACATAGTCACCATATTCGATTGAAGAATATTGTCTTTCGACCGACTCACCATATTCTATCGAAGAATATTGTCTGAGCTCATCTACAGGGAATGTAAATAATGACACATGTGAAGAATTCTCTATTGAAGAATACGATATTAATAAAGATACCGAGAATGAAGGAAGTGCCTAGGAAACATTGAATAACATTGGCGATGGTCAGAACAGAGAATTAGACTGTAACAAGGTTACACCAACCTCTATGCAGGAAGAGAAATCTGGGAGCCCTATGCATATTAGAAGAATCCCACGAAGAATTCGTCTGGCTAGATTTAGCTTGGTGACATCAGATAAACAGATTGGATCTGATGTCAACAAAATATGTTGTGCCCGTGGTTGTATGTCTATGATTGGAAAATCAAAGTTGCGAGAATTAAGGCGATACTATTTTTCGATGACACGTGATGAGCAAGACACTTACCTCGGATCACATATGCAACTAGTATCTGACAAATGTACGGGGATCAAAGTATCATTCGAGTATTATATCTTCCATGCGCAACAAATATGTAGAGTTGCATTCAAAATTGTGTTGTGTTAGTAACATGCGGCTACATAGAGTACAACAACGTCTACTTAGCGGGGATCAGATGCTCAATTGTAAAGAGGTTCCAAGTATGAAAGGTGCAATTGGAAGACTAGCTATTGGCTGGATGAAAACTTACTTTCAGTTAAATTGTGAAGTAATGCCCACTACAGGTAGGATGCATCTTTCTGATAATTATACCTGTCGGGAAGTTTATGATGTCTATCGATCTGAAATGTTGGGTTCACGTAATAAGTCTATCACCTATAGCCAATTCACAAGATTATGGAGAGCTCGGTTTTCAAATGTTATTATTCCTCGTAAAGTACGTATGGGTTATTGCTCCATTTGTGCAAATCTTAAAAGTTTGGCTAAAGGTGCAAAGACATCAATGGAAAAGGATACGAGTAAGAAGTTACTACAAGAGCATCGTGAGGCACAATCCTTAGAACGAAGGAAGGCGATGCATCATAGAGAGAAGTGTTTGAAGAGGCCTGAACAATACATGTGCTTAATGATAGATGGCATGGACCAGAAGAAGACATGCTTGCCGCATATGCGGAGGCTCCCCAAAGATGTCAATGATGAGTGCCTTGTTCAAATGCACTTGGTGGGATGCTTGGCTTATAATAGGTCTGTTCGACCTCACGTCTTCATTACTTACCCCAATGTTCACAATGACCCTAACCTAACAGTTACAGTGATTCACCGAGTTTTGATGTCTTGGGGACAACCTTTCCCCCCTGTTCTATACATTCAATTGGACAATACTGCTAGAGAGAACAAAAATTCAACTGTATTTGGCTATCTAAGTATGTTGGTCAACCTAGAATTGTTTAGGAAAGTGAAAGTCAATTTCCTTTTGGTTGGCCACACACATGACCATATAGATCAGATGTTTAGCACATTCTCCAGACAGTTGTCTCGGCATGATGCTTTCACTTTACCTAAACTATTTGATGTCATTTGTGATGCATATACACCACGCCCAAAAGTGTTACACTTGAAGGAGGTATATGACTTTAAGAGATATATATTAGATGGGGGTGGTGGGAATGTTAAAGTGCTTGCTCAGTTAAACAATATAAGTTTCAATCACATTTTTTTGATAAAGAAAAATGGAATAAGTGGTTCTACACTTTTGTATGCTAAACAATATTCATCTTCTACAACATGGGAACCTGAAGGTGGTTGCCAGTTATTACTTTGTATGCCGAGTACAATTGTCCATGGAGCTAAGCAAATGCCAATTGAGAAGAAAGGACAGTTGCAGAGCGACTTGGTATTAGAACAAAAACGGTCATGGCTCCAAGCCTTAGAAGAAAAAAGAAAACATATTAAGGCCGCCAAGAAATATGCCGCACAACAAGACACGTCATGGTGGGATGTATTTTATAGTGATCAGAAAGAAATTATAGACAATTGTGTATCTGTTGATAATTGGAATTTGGAAACGCCATTCACATGGTCGCTGCAACATGATCGCGTAAATAGAAGTCCGGAGCGACTAGTAAATGCGATTAATGACAGCTTGGTCCATCCACAACAAAGAGACATTTATGTGGGACCAAGGATGACCAAAGCAGCCGAAGCTAGATGGCAAGGAAATTTGCAAGAGCTCACCGCGGGGATGTTGATTGCAACGCCGGCTGATGAGAACTCACATGGCCACCAATTTTGGGTTGGTAAAATTCTAGAAGTGCTAATGCATGAAATAGAAAACACGATCAAGTCTATAAATGTTCATTGGTACAACACTAGAAGTGCAAATGCTTTTACAGGTAAGTATACATTGGAGATGATTGAATGCCAAACAAGAAGGGGAGGTAGGAAGAGGAAGCGAAACATTCGTAACACCTCGACCCTTGATATCTCTGATGTGGATATCATCGTGTACGACTTCACACTTACAAAAGCCGGACGATTAAGGAAGTCAACAATAGATATAATAAAAGAAAAATTACCAGGTCTACAAGGTGGCTCGAGTCAAAGGCAAACGAGATCTGCTACATATAATCTAGAGTCAAACCATTTGGTTTATGACGAAGATAATGCACTGATTGGTACATCCGAGGATGATGAGGAGGAATCGTCATTGTATATTAGTTATAGTAGTGATTCTCCGTAAAGGAGTGATCATGAATGTCTATTTGGCTATTAAGTGTAACTACATTCCGCTTGTAACAAATCGAGTAATATAAAATCATGTGTTTTGAATTCTTATGATTTCCCAAAAATCGTTTCTTATAAAATAACATTGGTTGTAAAGTTTGTGATATAAATTGAGAATGTATGTTTTTGAAATTCGTCTTTTTTTAGTTACTTCTAAATCACGAAAATAGTGGATTTTTAACCTTTTTCATAGTATGTTTGAACTTGTATGATACTGGTATCAATGTGTTTTGTAAAATCATTGAAAAACCCCTAAAATTTCCCTTATCCTTCCATTTATGCGCGATCCTTCCACTTGTGAACGCGAACGTGTTAACTCCGAGTTGACCGGTAAGGATCGATTCTACGATGAGCAGACCCAACCGGCAAGAGACCGGTTAACACTCGATGAACCGGCCCGTGATGGTAAGGAGACAAGACAGGCCGAAGAAGAAGGAATAGGTGAAACCGGAACCGGCCAAGATCCCGAATCGGATTCGGATGAAGAACAAATAGAGGAGCCGGTTGTTGAAAGCCAAAGGCAGAGATATCCTCTCAAAGAGAGAAGGCCCCCCCAGAGATTTCCAGATGCAGAGCATGTGCTGCTAACTGATGAGGGGGAGCTAGAAAGCTTCGAGGAAGCTAAAAGTGACGCCCATAGCCGCAAATGGTTAAGTGCCATGCACGATGAGATGGATTTCCTACATGGGAACCATACGTAGGAACTGGTGGAGTTGCCGAAAGGAAAGCGGGCACTCCGAAACAAGTGGGTGTACAAGTTGAAACCGGGAGATGCCGGCAACCCCCCAAGATACAAAGCCAGGATCGTGGTGAAGGGGTTCCAGCAGAAGAAGGGCGGGGACTTCGACGAGATATTTGCCCTGGTAGTAAAGATGACCTCCATCCGGACGGTGCTGAGTATAGTGGCAAGCATGGACCTCGAGGTAGAGCAGCTGGATGTGAAGACGACATTCCTTCACGGTGACCTCGAAGAGGAGATCTACATGCAGCAACCGGAAGGATTCGTGGAGAAAGGGAAGGAGCACCTGGTTTGCTGGTTGAAGAAGAGCCTGTACGGACTGAAG
Organism: Azolla caroliniana; assembly: GCF_043228905.1. Taxonomy (NCBI): domain Eukaryota; kingdom Viridiplantae; phylum Streptophyta; class Polypodiopsida; order Salviniales; family Salviniaceae; genus Azolla; species Azolla caroliniana. The sequence goes on along the minus strand of NW_028230438.1, from coordinate 7,481,392 downwards.
CAGGCTCCCCGACAATGGTACCGGAAGTTCGACTCCATGACCGATCAAGGGTACCACAAGACGCAGGCCGATCACTGCGTGTTTGTGAAGAAGTTCGAAGGAGGCGACTTCCTGATACTCCTTCTGTACGTGGACGACATGTTGATCGTCGGACGGGACCAAGCCAAAATACGGATGCTGAAGAAGGCTCTCAACCGAACTTTCGCAATGAAAGACTTGGGTTCAGCAAGACAGATGCTGGGGATGCACATCATCCGGGACCGGTCAAAGAAGCAATTGTGGTTGTCACAGGAGAAATACATGACAAAGGCGCTTCAACGGTTCAACATGTTAGAAGCAAAACCGGTCGGATCGACACTCCCGGCAAACTGCAGATTATCCGGTAAGCAAAGCTCGAAGACGAAAGCAGAGAAGGCAGATATGATGAAGGTTCCATATGCTTCTGCCGTCGGGAGCTTAATGTTCGCAATGGTGTGTTCTCGATCGGATATTGGATACGCAGTCGGAGTGGTGAGCCGGTTTATGAGCAATCTTGGCAAGGAACACTGGAACGCGGTCAAATGGATACTCTGGTACCTGAAGGGCACTTCGAATATGTGTCTCCGATTCGGCTCCGGTAAACCTCAACTTGACGGTTTTACCGATTCGGACATGTCGGCTGATGTGGATACCGACCGGTCTACATCCGGGTATGTAATGACATATGTAGGGGGAGCTGTTTCGTGGCAATCGAGGCTGCAGAAGATAGTTGCGTTGTCAACCACGGAGGCGGAGTACATGGCGGCTGTGGAAACTGGCAAGGAAATATTATGGATGAAGGACTTCATCAGAGAGCTCGGTATCCGGCAAGATGAAAACCGGCTCTATTGCGATAGTCAAAGTGCCATCCACCTTGCTAAGAACGTAACGTACCATTCCAGGACGAAGCACATCCAGCATAGGTATCACTGGATCCGGGAGCGAGTAGAAAATCGAGAGTTTGCACTGACGAAGATCCACCCGGCCGAGAACGGGTCAAATATGCTGACCAAAGTACTGATACCCGACAAGCTGGATGCATGTCGGAAGCAGATCGGACTAGTATGACATCCCATGCCGGAGTGAAGGGGGAGTTTGTTAGGAAACAGGTCCCTCTGGATGGGAAATGAGAAGAACCGGATGTGGAGTATCCGACAACGGAAGACCCGGTGAGAACTGGATGTGGAGTACCCGACAACGGAAGACCCGGTGAGAACCGGATGTTGTAGGCCCGGTGAGAACCTCTCATCGAATGGAAGGGACATATATATAAATATGTTCCAGAGAGCCCGAAAGTCATATTAGTATAAATATGACCTAGGGCAAACTTAATAGTATGATGTAGAGTTGGTTGTGTTATTATCGTTGGGGCGATAATTCAGAGTGTAATTGTGTACAAAAGAGAGAGAGAGAGAGAGGAAGAGGTTGTTGCCTCTATTGTAACTGCCTGGTGGCAAAGCGAGGGAGCAAGAGGTTGTTGCCTTTGTGCTCCATTGTTGTAATCTTGATATAGCGATATTTTGCAATCTGGGAGCTGCCATGGTTTTTTCCCAGATTTGGGTTTTTCCACGTTAAGTCTCGGTTGTGGGCGAGCATAGCTTAGGAAACCGTATTCCTTTCAAATCGTTCGTTTGGTCTGAAGAAGCGGAGATGGATTTTGAGAATCTTAAGAAGGCATTTACATCGGCTCCTATTCTAGTTCACATTGATCTGGAAAAACCATTCATCATGGAAGTAGACGTGTCAGATTTCGCATTGGGTAGCATTCTGTCACAACAAGGTAATGATGAAAAGCTACATCCTGTGGCTTTCCACTCACGCAAGTTTGACACCGCCAAAATCAACTATGAAATTCATGATAAGGAGCTATTAGCAATAGTGGACTCTTTTACGCAATGGAGGCATTTTCTAGAGGGATCCTCTCATCAAGTCACCATATTCAATGATCACAAAAACCTTGCCTACTTTCAGAGTGCTCGTGTGTTAAATCGACATCAAGCTTGATGGGCCCAATTCCTCATGTGTTTCGACTTCAAAATGACATATCATCCGGGGAAGCAACAAGGGAAGGCAGATGCATTATCACGACGTTCGTATCTAGCACCGCGTCCCAACAAGCCAACTTTTGATAACCAAAGACAAGTAATCTTGGGACCGGCACGACTGCAAGCAACACAGGTCTTCGGCATGCCCTTGGATTCCCACGTTATCGATACCATACGTGAGGACTTGAAGACATATGCTTTCACCCAAGCCATTGTAGCACAAATTGATCCCTCTCGACCATCTTGTTCACAGTCGCAACAACCAGGTACGGACTATACAATTCGAATGTCATGATGGATTACTATTCTTTAAGAAAATCTTGTATGTTCCTAATGGTTCTTGCCGCCTTCGAGTAGTCCAAAACTGTCATGACACATATACAGTTGGGCATTTTGGTAGTACTAAGACATTAGATTTAGTACAATGATCATTCTAGTGGCCTTATATGCAACAATTTGTCGAAGCTTTTGTTCGGACTTGTGATACATGTTGTAGAGCAAAAATGCCAAGGCATCATCCATATGGTTTATTAGAACCATTACCAATTCCAAGCAAGCTGTGGCAATCCATTGCTCTAGATTTCATCACAGATCTTCCAATCTCTAAGGGATTCAATACGATTTTAACAGTAGTAGATCGATATACGAAGATGGCCCATTTCCTGCCATGTACTAAGGAAATCTCTAGTGAAGAAATTGCCGAAATTGTCATGCGTGAAGTATGTCGACATCATGGCCTTCCCGATAGTATCATCAGTGACCGTGGACCCCAGTTTGTCTCGAAATTCTGGAAGCACCTTTTTAAAATGCTCAAGGTCACTTGTAACCTCTCCTCCGGCTACCACTTGCAAACCGACGGCCAAGCCGAACGAACAAATCAAACGCTAGAGCAGTGTCTTTGGTGGTTTCTAAGCTATCATTAGGATGATTGGGCGAATATTCTCCACTTCGCCAAATTTGCCTATATTAACTCTGGCCACTCATCGACTAAAGGTATGCCATTTTATGCTTATAAGGGCTGTCACCCCCGGTGGTGTGTATTTGAACCCTAGAGTTACCCACAAATCGTTGCGCAGAGGATCGTTTAGAGCGGTTACGCAAGATACAAGCAGATTTAACTACTCATCTACAACAAACTCAACAAACACACAAGGTTTATGCGGATCGTCATCGGCTTCCATCCAGTTTTAGCATTGGAGATCGGGTGTGGCTACTACGACGATACATCAAGACTACTCGCCCATGTGAGAAGTTAGATTATCGGCGATTAGGTCCTTTCTGTATTATCGGAAAGATTAATGATGTCACTTTTCGCCTTGATCTACCCCTGCAACTTTGCATACATCCGGTGTTTCATAGTTCTCTCCTCGAACCCTATCAAGACAACACCATCCTAGTGTTGAGAAATCGTTCGGTCAAATCACAATCAACGAACTATGCTGAAATACGAATCACAGATATGCTAGAAAAAGAAAGGACAACAATGGTGCACAGAGATTTATCGTGGAAACCCTAAAACGGGAGAAAACCACGGGAACAGAGCTTCACTATATATAGTGGATATACAACACTGAATGTTACAACACTCCTTTGACTGTATCAACCACGTAGGACTCTTGGCTCCTCGTAGTCATCGACTGTCAGCAACTTCTGGACAATCGGTTCCTCCTCCCACTGGAGGGACATATTCCCAACAAACTCCCCCTTCCTTCTTGTGGGAGGAAGTCAGTCAGTCCTATCTTCTGTCGACAGACTCTAAGTCTATCCATAGGTAGGTTCATCGTCAGCATGTCGGATCCATTGTCGTTAGTATGGATCTTCACCAAGGAAAACTCTCCTTCTTTGACTCTCTCCCGCAACCAGTGATACCTTCTCTGTATATGCTTGGTCCGGGAGTGGTATGCAACATTCTTGGCAAGATGTATGGCACTCTCGCTATCATAGTGAAGAAAGAACTCCTTTTGTTTCATCCCTAATTCGGTGAGAAAACTTCTCATCTAGATAATCTCTTTACCAGCCTCTACCACAACCATATACTCTGCCTCTGTAGTCGACAAAGCTACTGACTTCTGCAGTCGTGACTGCCACGACACTGCTCCCCCTGCATAGGTCATTACGTACCCTGACGTGGATCGGCTCGAGTCGACATCTCTCGACATGTCTGAATCGGTAACTGCTCCTACAACAAATGCTATGTCTGGTCTCGTACAGACCATAACATACATTAGATTGCGAACGGCCCAAGCATATGGTACCTTCCTCATCTCGGCCTTTTCCTTCTCCCCTTTCGGGCACTGCTTCGCATTCAATCTGCAATTTGTCGGCAACACTGAGCCGACCGAATTTGCATCTAACATGTTAAATCTCTCTAGGATCTTTGTCACATACTTCTGCTGTGACAACCATAACACCTTTTGAGTTCTGTCTCGAACTATACTTGCGACAACCACCTTTTCGAACGGCGTTTAGAACGTCAATTACAAATACCACGCTCTAGGCCGGAGCCCACTTACGCCTCAGTCGTAGCTAAACCGTTTGCACGCGACGTACCTCAAGAAAATACTTTGACACCGATGGAGATCGACACCATGCGTCGACGTGGCCCGTTATCGGAAGAAGAAAACCAACGACCACGTGCAAATCGATTATGTCTTTATTGCGGTGGACCAGGGCATATCGCAATCAATTGTCCCCATAGGCCAAGAAGACAGGTAAATCAAATCGTAGCCTGTACTAAACCCGAGTCAATTCTTCCCTTAGGAGTATTTGATAGTAGTAATAGTACTAATAGAGTGTCTGATAGTATTAATAGTACTAATAGCCCAAGTATCTCAAACAAATTTGAAATCCTTAGTCAATTAGATGAATAGTTAAACGATTGAGTCCAGCCAAAATAGGAGCCATTTGGTTGGACAACCCTAGATCTGTACAGCCCATTAGTGGTTCCATTGCCTCCAAGCAAGTTAGCAATGTGTTCCTAGCCCAAGTAATGGTTAGTACTAAAAGTACTCCCCAGTACACGTCCTAGCACTTCTAGATTCTAGAGCTAATTCCTGTTTCATGGATCGAAATTTTGCCCAAGCCTTTAAGATATCCTTAAGAAAACTTCCTTGCCCCACATCTGTAGTAGTCATTGATGGTTGTCCCATTGCTTCCGAGAATATTGTAGAAGAGTCAGAACCCATTCAAGTTGTCCTAGGTAGTTTTGTGTGTGTAGTATCATTTAATATAATTAGTAGTCCAGAGCATCCCATTGTCCTGGGATTACCTTGGTTTGAATTACATAATCCAGAAATAGATTGGAGAACAAGAGAAGTCCGATATCGACAACCCCAAGAATCTACTCATCGAGTTTCAACCATTTCACTCCATCAATTACGCTATCGTGGAGAATTTCGGCCAGAGGCGGAAACCGGGAAACATTGGCTACATCTGCGGGGTGCAGCATGTGTGCTCACCTGTGTACATTTAGTGCGAATAACGAGGGCGCCTTTATGGCGCCGAAGAGTAGTCAAGTCGGGACAGACGATCCCATGTAAGCCGGGATTTATCCCACATTGTAACGCATCCCTCTCCTTGTTCTATAAAAGGAAGGGAGCGCCCTTTGTGAAAGGGGTTGCCCATTTTGCGTTAGAGGGTATACCGTTAGATTTAGGGTTAGTTACATTTCTTCTTCTTCTTCTTCTTCTTCTTCTTCTTCTCCCCTTTCGTGTTCGCTTAGGGTTTGCTTCAGCTCGTCTCCTACGCAAGACCCCTCTAGGCGCGACAAGCCCATGAGCTCCCCGACCGGCGGCTTGGCAGCCGACGACTACTGTAACCTACCTTAGTCCGGCTCGAAGCTGGGGATGTATTCTTCCTTATATACATATACATTTGCGTCTGTCTGTGTATATTCGCGTCTCTATTGGTGTCGGGTGCTTCCCCTTTCCTGCGTTTCCTGTACATAAGGGCGTGTGTCGGGTCAGCCTATGTGTGTGTGTGTGTGTGCGTGAGTCGGTGTCAAGCGCGCGCTCCCTCCCTTTCTCTCTCTCCCTTCGGTTGCTTCCGGTGTGCTTCTGGGATGCGCCGGAAACAGTGAAGCACGACTTCCTACGCTCCGTCACTCCCTAATCCAAGACCCCCGTGGTCCCGCCTTTCTCCACGCACGCGCGTAACAACGCGACAACGCGAAGAAGGACACAAGGAGGCAATTTCCTATTTACAATATCAGTACATCCTTGCAACACTATTAAGAAGGAATCCCTAGTGCAACTTCCGGCAAAATATCATCCTTATGCCGATGTATTTGACAAGGTAAAAGCCGATACTCTTCCTCATCATCGTCCCTATGATTGTCCCATCGATTTACAACTAGGAACAAAGCCACCATGGGGCCCAATTTACAACTTGCCACCCACCGAGTTAGAAGTCCTTCGAGCCTACATAGAGGAGAACTTGGTAAGCGGGTTTATTCGTCATTCGAAATCTCCGGCCGGTGCACCCATATTCTTTGTCAAGAAGAATGATGGCTCACTTCGTCTCGTCGTTGATTACCACGGCTTGAATAAAGTCACCATCCGGAATAGGTATGCACTTCCTCTTATATCAAGTCTTTTAGAGTGAGTTAATGGTGCCAAGTTTTTTACAAAAATCGATCTACGAGGAGCGTATAAACTCGTGCGGATCCGACTGGGAGATGAATGGAAGACCGCCTTTCGCACGCGGTATGGGCATTTCGAATATACTGTTATGCCGTTCGGTCTAACCAATGCACCCGCGGTCTTCCAACACATGGAAAATGATATATTCAGAGACCTCTTGGATATCTGTTTGATCATCTATCTGGATCATCTATTGATTTATTCGAAGACCCAGGAAGAGCACGATTCTCATGTACTATTAGTACTTAAACGACTCCGCGAGAATGGTCTTTATGCCAAGCTAGAAAAATGTAGCTTTGACTGCAAGCAAGTGGAATTTCTAGGCTACATCATCTCCTCAAAGGGCATCTCCATGGATCTAGCTAAAGTGCAAACTGTGCCAGAGTGGCAAATTCCACGGTCGGTACGAGATGTACAATATTTTCTAGGTTTTTCTAACTTCTACCGCAAGTTTATACAGGATTACTCGAAGACTCTTTTACCTCTCACACAACTTACGAAGAAGGGACAAGAATTTCTTTGGTCCAATGAAGCAGACATGGCTTTTCGGCATCTTAAGAAAGCCTTTACATAAGCTCCTATTCTAGCTCATGTGGATACAAACAAACCATTCATCACGGAGGCCGACGCATCAGATTTCGCCCTCGGTAGCATCCTTTCTCAATAAGGAGATAAAGAAGAGTTACATCCTGTGGCTTTCCATTCGTGCAAATTCGATGCCGCGGAAATCAACTACGAAATACATGACAAGGAGTTATTAGCCATCGTGGATTCCTTTGTGCAATGGCGGCATTTCTTAGAGGGCTCTCCACATCAGGTCATCGTCTTTAGTGATCACAAAAATCTTGCTTATTTCCAGAATGCTTGGGTGCTAAATCGACGACAACCTCGATGGGCTCAATTCCTCACGCGTTTTGACTTCAAAATCACATATTGACTGGGGAAGCAGCAAGGAAAAGTAGATGCGCTATCACGACGTTCATATCTTGCACCTTGTCTTGGTGATCCAACATTTGATAATCAAAAGCAAGTAACCTTGGGACCAACATGATTGCACACAACACGGATTTTTCACACCCCAATGAATTTCCGGATTACCAATGCCATAAGTGCGAACTTGAAGACAAATAGTTTTGCTCAAGACATTCTGGCGCACATTGATACCTTTGGGGCATCCTGTTCCCAATCTCAACAACAAGGTATGGACTACCGACAATTCGAATATCATGATGGTTTGTTATTCTTTAAAAAGCTTGTATATGTCCCCGATTGCTCCTGTCGCCTTCAAATCGTCCACAATTGTCACGACACCCATACGGCTGGACATTTTGGTAGTACTAAGACGTTGGATCTCGTTCAACGATCTTTTTGGTGACTCCATATGCGCCGTTTTGTCGACGACTACGTTCGGACTTGTGATGCTTGCTGCCGAGCAAAGATGCCCCAACACCATCCATATGGCTTGTTGGAACCCTTACCGATTCCAAGTAAGCCGTGGCAGTCTCTTTGTCATGATTTTATCACAGATCTGCCGGTCTCGAAGGGGTTCGATGCTATCTTAACCGTCGTCAATCGATATACTAAGATGGCACATTTTCTGCCGTGTACTAAGGCCATCACTAGCGAGGAAACTGCCGCCCTTGTCATGCGTGAGGTATTTCGGCATCATGGCCTCCCAAACAGTATCATCAGTGACCAAGGACCTCAATTCGTCTTCAAATTTTGGCAGCATCTCTTCAAGATGCTCTAGGTCTCTTGGAACCTCTCCTTCGGCTACCATCCCTAGACCGATGGGCAGGCAGAACGAACAAACCAAACGCTGGAACAATATCTCCGGTGTTTTCTGAGTTATCAATAGGACGATTGGGCCGAGATTCTCCACTTTGCGGAGTTTGCATATAATAATGCTATTCACTCCTCGACTCGGGTCTCCCCATTTTACGCTTATATTGGTTCTCATCCTTGTTGGTCGGTGATCGACACCCCGGAGCTACCTACCAATCCTCGTGCCGAGGATCATTTGGAGAGGCTACGCAAGATCCAAATGGATTTCTCTACTCATCTTCGTCATGCTCAACACACACAAAAGACTTATGCAGATCGTCATCGGCTTCACATCAAGACTACTCGACCGTGCGACAAGTTGGATTATCGACGACTCGGTCCTTTCTGTATTACTAGTAAGGTTAATGATGTCATGTTCCGCCTTCATCTCCCTCCGCATCTTCCGATACATCTGGTTTTCCATAGCTCTCTTCTTGAACCTTATAAAGCAAACACTATTCTCGATCGTGTTACAGCACCGCTACCCTTGCTTGAGTTGGAAGCCGGCCCGGAGTATGAAGTTGCTACCATCCTCGGTTCCAAACTCGTTCACAACAAACTTTATTATTTGGTAGATTGGCTCGGGTATAGTCCGAGCGAACATACTTGGGAACCCGTCGAGCATGTCGCCAATGCTCAGGATCTTCTTGAAGAGTTCCACCGAAAGTATCCGGACAAACCCGGTCCGCAATCAACGCCGACTCGTTCCACTCGTCGTCTTAAGGGTGAGATAGTGTCATGATATGGCAAAACTCGAACCCATGACCTTATGTTATATGGGTCGAGCTCTTGACCATTATACCATCTATTGTAATACGTAGGATATTATTTTCATTTAAGTTTTATTATAGGAAATTAATGTATATTCCAGATTTCTCTGGAACATTCTAGAAGCTTCAGGATTACTCTTGAGAACACTATAAAAGAAGAAGGCACTAGGAATTATTTTGAACCAAATTGGTTCAATGCGAGTTTTAAGCCTCATAGCCCTTTTGTACTTACTCTTCACATAATATATCCTTTGTTATCATCCTCTCTCTCTCTCTCTCTCTCGTCCTCGCTATCTCTCTCTCTCTCCTCTTCTCTCTTCCTCTCTCGGGAGTCTTACGCAGTCCCGTTCTCTTAGTACTAATAGTACTTCCCTTTTCCAGTACTAATTCTCTCTCTGTTTTAGTACTATTCCTGACAAAAATCGGCCTCTCTTGGTTGGATAACTCCAACTCATATTCATCAATTGACCTTTGCAGCTCTGCCGACTCTAACTCGTAGTCAGTCGGTCTCTCCGTCTCTCTCTCCTCTTCTCTCTTCCTCTCTCGGGAATCTTACGCAGTCCCGTTCTCTTAGTACTAATAGTACTTCCCTTTTCCAGTACTAATTCTCTCTCTGTTTTAGTACTATTCCTGACAAAAATCGGCCTCTCTTGGTTGGATAACTCCAACTCATATTCATCAATTGACCTTTGCAGCTCTGCCGACTCTAACTCGTAGTCAGTCGGTCTCTCGGTCTCTCTCTCCTCTTCTCTCTTCCTCTCTCGGGAGTCTTACGCAGTCCCGTTCTCTTAGTACTAATAGTACTTCCCTTTTCCAGTACTAATTCTCTCTCTGTTTTAGTACTATTCCTGACAAAAATCGGCCTCTCCTGGTTGGATAACTCCAACTCATATTCATCAATTGACCTTTGCAGCTCTGCCGACTCTAACTCATAGTTAGTCGGTCTCTCCGAGTCGATCGACTCAGATTCGGCTCTATCGGCCAACTGTCTCCTTACAGCCGTTGATGACGACTCACTTGGCCTTAAGTCGATGGTAGTCGAGGTTGACTGGGGAGTCAATTCTGACTTCTGTCGCTTCCAGTCTTCAATCGTCTTATCTTCTAGAAAGACTACATCATGACTTCTCACTACCTTCTTGTCGACTAGGTCCCATAGCCTATAACTGAACTCATCTTCCAAGTATCCCATGAATATGCATGCCTTCGACTTACTGTCGACCTTTGACCTTTGATCCTTCGGTACATGCATATACCCCAAACATCTGAACACCCTCAGGTGTTGGTAGGAGACATCCTTCCCTGTCCACACTCTCTGTGGGACATCACCCTTTAATGGTATTGAGGGAGATCTGTTGATTAGATAAACAATTGTGTACATCGCCTCAACCCAATAGGATTTCGGCAGTTTCACATGAGAGAGCATGCTCCTTACCCTCTCCATGATTGTTCGATCCATCCTCTCTGCAAGCCCGTTCAACTCTGGGGTCTTTGGCACTGTGTATTCGATCCGAATACCTTGGCACTTGCAGTATTCCTCGAACTTCCCTCTCTACTCGCCACCGTTGTCGGTTCGAACAACCTTCAACTTCCGACCTGACTCTTGTTCAGCTCTAGCCTAGAACTCCTTGAAAACTGACAGTACTTGATCCTTCGACTTCAGTACGAAGGCCCATGTCTTCCGACTATAGTTGTCAATGAACGTCACAAAGTACTATCCACCTTGATGCGATGGAGCATCCACATAACACACATCCATGTGTACTATTTACAGTGGCACTTCTCTTCTCCTCGGTGGTCTTGTGTGGAATGTTGCTCTATTTTGCTTTCTGACTAAGCAGTCGACGCAGTTCTCCAGGGGAACTCCCTTGACTTTTGGTAGAAGTTTCTTGTCTGCTAGTAGGTGCATTCCCTTCTCACTCATGTGGCCTAGCCTCTTATGCCATATTTCTCCTACCGAGATGGCTGCCACATTTACTTCCTATTTGCACAGTCGGGCATGCATCATATATAATGTGCCTTCTTTCTGTGCTTGGGCCACTATAAGATTTCCTCGACAAAACTTCCACTTGCCATTTCAAAAGCTACCACTATAGCCTTCGTCATCTAACCTTCCAATCGATATCAGATTCAATTTGATGTTGGGGACGTGTCGAACATCCTTCAGAGTCAGTCGACACCTTGTCAACGTCGTTAAGTAAACACTTCCGACTCCGGTTACCCTGCACTCTCCACTGTCACCCATCTTTACATAGCCATGATCCCTGGCTATGTAAGTCGAGAAATAATCTCTTGATGGAGTTATGTGGAACGATGCCCCGGAATCAATCACCCACGTGAAATATTCACTTGCAAGATTTGCACTCGTCTATTCACAAATGAACAGGAGTTCTTCATTGCTCGTAGAAATGGCCAAAGTGTTCTTCTCATCATGAATTTTCTTGGGTTCGACATTATTTCTGACACTCTTATCTTTCTTTAAGTGTCGACAGTCCTTCTGGAAGTGTCCAGGCTTTCCACAATAAAAGCACACGGGCTTACATCTGGACTTCGATCTGGCGTGGGATTTGTCCGTTCGTTGCAGACTTCTTCTTCTCTGGTCTCTTCCTCTGTCCATATGTTGAGTCAGATTCGACTACGATTGGGACATGACTCCTTTGTCTTTCCTCGCATCATTTAGGATGCTTGTCTTCACCATCTATAAAGAGAAGTTCTCTTTTTGACAGGAGGTGCTAAGAGTAACCACCAGGTTCTCCCAACTGTCCAGTAGTGTGCACATCAACAGGATGGCTTGCATTCCTCATCCAAGAGAAACTTGGTCACAACAAGTTGATTTACATACCCCATGAATGTGTTGATGTGTTCGACGATGCTCTCACCGTCTCTGTATTTCAGCCGTATGATTTTTCTCATCAACGAGGTTTTATTGAGCGTGTTCTTCCTCTCATACAAACCCGACAGCTTTGCCACATTTCGTGGGCATTTGTGTTGTTTGCCATATGCTGAAGGACACTTGCGTCGATGCATTGTCGGAGGGTGGCCACTGCCTCCAATACCCCCCTGGGTATGTCTGTTTTGTCGACTGGCTTGTACAGGTCTTTCACGATGAGGAGGTCTTCCATCTTTATCTTCCAGTCTGCATAGTTTTGTGAGTTTAGAACTATCATACCTGAAAACTGCTCACACCTCCTTCCATGCTTGCACCTCAAGCTCTGATACTAGTTTGTTGAGAAATCATTCGGTCAAATCACAATAAACGAACTGTGCTGAAATACGAATAACAGATATGCTAGAAAAAGAAAGGACAACAATGGTGCACAGAGATTTATCGTGGAAACCCTAAAATGGGAGAAAACCATGGGAACAGAGCTTCATTATGTATAGTGGATATACAACACATAATGTTACAACACTCCTTCGAATGTATCAGCCACGTAGGGCTCTTGGCATCTGTTGTTACGCACACAGCTATGGCGCCACTCTCACTCAATCTCTGTCTCTCACACTCTCGCGCTACTTCTGTTCTACACTTTTTCGCGTTTTACCCTAAGTGTATTTATATTTATACACTATATGGGATATTTACAAATGTAACCTCTGCTACGTATCATTATTATTATTGCTATAATAATAGTAGTCGAACTATCAAACAATCGACTCACTATTTTCGACTCTTCGACTGTCAGCTTTCCGAACAATCAGATCTTCCATGTCTTCGACTGTCGGCACTCCTTGGTCCGATCAATTGGCTCCTCGTAGTCATCGACTATCAGCAACTTCTGGAGATTATATTTATACACTATATGGGATATTTACAAATGTAACCTCTGCTACGTATCATTATTATTATTGCTATAATAATAGTAGTCGAACTATCAAACAATCGACTCACTATTTTCGACTCTTCGACTGTCAGCTTTCCGAACAATCAGATCTTCCATGTCTTCGACTGTCGGCACTCCTTGGTCCGATCAATTGGCTCCTCGTAGTCATCGACTGTCAGCAACTTCTGGAGAGTCACTTCCTCCTCCCACTAGAGGGACATATTCCCATGATGTCGCTTTTCTTCTTGATCGACCCCTGCAACTTCACATACATCCAATGTTTCATAGTTCTCTCCTCGAACCCTTTGAAGACAACACCATCCGAGGACATATTCCACAACCTCCACCCCCAATCGAACTTGAAGATGGACTTGAGTACGAGGTTGCCGTCATCCTCAATTCCAAGATTGTTCGGAACAAGCTCTACTATTTAGTCGATTGGCTAGGATATAGTCCCAATGAGCATACATGGGAACCAATAGAGAATGTGACTAATGCCTGTGCTCTTCTTGAAGACTTCCATCGACAATATCTAGATAAACCGACTTGTGATCAATTGGCTCCTCGTAGTCATCGACTATCAGCAACTTCTGGAGATTATATTTATACACTATATGGGATATTTACAAATGTAACCTCTGCTACGTATCATTATTATTATTGCTATAATAATAGTAGTCGAACTATCAAACAATCGACTCACTATTTTCGACTCTTCGACTGTCAGCTTTCCGAACAATCAGATCTTCCATGTCTTCGACTGTCGGCACTCCTTGGTCCGATCAATTGGCTCCTCGTAGTCATCGACTGTCAGCAACTTCTGGAGAGTCACTTCCTCCTCCCACTAGAGGGACATATTCCCATGATGTCGCTTTTCTTCTTGATCGACCCCTGCAACTTCACATACATCCAATGTTTCATAGTTCTCTCCTCGAACCCTTTGAAGACAACACCATCCGAGGACATATTCCACAACCTCCACCCCCAATCGAACTTGAAGATGGACTTGAGTACGAGGTTGCCGTCATCCTCAATTCCAAGATTGTTCGGAACAAGCTCTACTGTTTAGTCGATTGGCTAGGATATAGTCCCAATGAGCATACATGGGAACCAATAGAGAATGTGACTAATGCCTGTGCTCTTCTTGAAGACTTCCATCGACAATATCTAGATAAACCGACTTGTGATCAATTGGCTCCTCGTAGTCATCGACTATCAACAACTTCTGGAGATTATATTTATACACTATATGGGATATTTACAAATGTAACCTCTGCTACGTATCATTATTATTATTGCTATAATAATAGTAGTCGAACTATCAAACAATCGACTCACTATTTTCGACTCTTCGACTGTCAGCTTTCCGAACAATCAGATCTTCCATGTCTTCGACTGTCGGCACTCCTTGGTCCGATCAATTGGCTCCTCGTAGTCATCGACTGTCAACAACTTCTGGAGAGTCACTTCCTCCTCCCACTAGAGGGACATATTCCCATGATGTCGCTTTTCTTCTTGATCGACCCCTGCAACTTCACATACATCCAATGTTTCATAGTTCTCTCCTCGAACCCTTTGAAGACAACACCATCCGAGGACATATTCCACAACCTCCACCCCCAATCGAACTTGAAGATGGACTTGAGTACGAGGTTGCCGTCATCCTCAATTCCAAGATTGTTCGGAACAAGCTCTACTATTTAGTCGATTGGCTAGGATATAGTCCCAATGAGCATACATGGGAACCAATAGAGAATGTGACTAATGCCTGTGCTCTTCTTGAAGACTTCCATCGACAATATCTAGATAAACCGGGTCCTCAATCCAAAACGACTCGTGACACTCGTCATTTTAAAGAGGGGATAGTGTCATGATATGGCAAGACTCGAACCTATGACCTTATGTTACATGGGTCGAGCTCTTAACCATTAAACTATCTATTATAATACATAAAATATTATTTTTATTTAAGTTTTACTATAGAAAATTAATGTATATTCTAGATTTCTCTAGAACATTCTAGAAGTTTCAGGACTACTCCTAAGAACACTATAAAAGGAGGCAGAAGGTACTATTTTAAACCAAATGGGTTCAACGCTAGTCTTAAGCCTCATAGCCTTCCTTGTATATTCTTCTCACATAATATATCGCTGTCATCATCATTTTCTCTCCCTCGATCTCTCACTCACACACTCACACACACACACACACACACACACACACACACACTCTCTCTCTCTCTCTCTCTCTCTCTCTCTCTCTCTCTCTCCCTCACTTCCACTCTCTCTCTCCTCTCGAGTGTTATACACCCTCTATTCCTCTTAGTACTAATATTCCTCTCTTAGTACTAATTTCTTCTCTGTCTCAGTACTATTCCTGACAGTAGGAGTAATGCGAGTACCTCATCGGCAAGAGGTACTTCCAACGAGGTTGCCTGGTGGATCAGTCCCTGGAAGGCATTCATGTGCTCCACCATACTGGAGCCGTCATGGTACCGAAGCCTTACTAGCTTCCAGAATACCAAAACCCGATTAACAACATTCTTGTTCTGGAACATGATGCCGATCTTCTCCTAGAGTTCATGAGCCTTGGTCTCTTCATTGAAGTTGTTGTACAAGCTCATGTCGATGAAGCACCAGATGTAGGCCGTCATCTTCATGTGCATCACCTCCCACACTGTGGCATCGATCTTATCCAATCTCTTGTCCCTGAACTAAACCGGCAACCACAGATCTTTAACCACTAGCATGTCCCTCATCTTCGACTTCCACATTGAGTAGTTGGAGCCGGTGAGCTTGAACATGCCGCCGAACGATTTGTCTATTTCCTGTGTTGTTCGCTCTGATACCATATTGAAGAGAAGGACGCGGAATATTGCTCAGCCACAACTGAGTCTTGAATCGCTTCACTGAGAATGAAACACAATAATGGGAAGTGGAGAGTACAGAAAAGAAATACACAGGATGTTTATGTGGAAAAGCCCTAAATGGGAAAAAACCATGGGAACCCACGGACTCCACCTATCACTATAGGAGAAAGGTACAATTAGAGCCTCAGAGGCAACGAACTCGAGCTCTGTATCTTCGCCAACCGACGCTTACAACAGAGTATCGCTCTGTATCTCACACTCTCTCTCTCTGTCAGTTTCTCTATACAACAATATGGCAACAACCACTCTAAAGTGATTGCCCTAAGTCATATTTATAGTTATTTGAACTTAGGGCTATTTACAAATATAACCTCAATAGGCTTACTCAAAACATATTTACAGATATGTCTTCTCTTCCAGTTCTCACCGGGTCCTCTTTATTCATCACCAGATCCCATCCGGAGGGACCGATTTCCCAACAATATGAAGGATAGACGAGAATTCAGGACTCTCCTCGAAGATGATATCCAAGTGAACATACTTGTGGCAGACTGGATTGCAGTGAAGCGAGCGTGCAACAGGCATGACAAACGTCGTCAATGGGTTGATAACACTACTTGGCAGGATTGAGCGGGAAAAAAACGAGACAACCAAAAGTGGTTGAGCCGCTCAAACAAAGCAATCCGGACGAAAAGAAGATTGATGATGACATCATTGAAGAACTAGCGAAGAAGCTTGAGACGATCATGCTAGTGAACATGAATCATTGGGAACCGAAGGGAAAAGAACCCTTTGGATGTGTGTGGTGCAACAACATGGACCGCATGAGAAGGGATTGCACGAGCCTTCGAGAGGCCATTCGATAAAATATCTTATACATGGATGGCAACATGATCTGCTCGAATGAAACCAAAAAACCCCTACGGGTGAATTTTGGAAGAGGGGGAATAAAGAAAGCTATGGAAATTGCCGATGCGATTCATGTGGATGCGATGCACTATGCTGCATCGACCGGAATAAGTGTTGGGAAAGATAAGAATGAAGCAGCTAGAACGGGAACAATGTTTTGGCCTTCTGTTTTCGAGTGTAAGAAGAAGGGGAAAGTTACTTCAAACAAGGTAGAACTTGCGGATGGAAGTGTGCAAAGTATAACTAGATGGTTAGATCCGGTAGATAACAACACCATACTCACCGAAGTGATGTGTGACAACCACGAGGTGCTCGTGGATGAAAAGAGAAAAAGAACGGAAGAGCAAGATAGCCTATAAAAAAAGACATTAAACAAGGGGTGCGAAAAAGAAAGAACATGCGGAAGTAAGTCGAGCTGTACGAGCGGAGGATGGAGACTCAAGCCGGAAAGGGGAGTCGCGCAAACAAGTCAAAGAAACGATTCGGCCCATGCGGGTTAATGTCGAAGACCCCGCTTGGAAGACAAGAACTATGCCTACCTATAAGCGACAGATCTGAAGAAGATTCTCGAGGAGCGTTGTTGCGGTTTTCCACGAGGATGTGCTGAAACAGGGCGGGACCACGGGGGTCTCGGACCAAATAGCCGTGAAGCTGAGAGCAAGAGGGTTTCCGGATCGACGTCTGGATATCTTTGCCGATTATGATAGCATGATTGTAATGATGGGTGTGATGATGGAGATAAACATTGTGGAATGGTATGATGGTGAGAGAGAACATGAAGAACAAGACAAGCATTGCGGGGTGGGGGGTGGTGCCTAGAATGGCTCCACCCCCCTCCCAAGGGGTTCAACGTTAGGGAGAGGGAAGAGAGCGAGATGATGAGAGAGAGAGAGAGAGAGAAATTGAGAGAGAAATTATCATTGTATTCATTCATTCCCCATAAGGGGTTAAATAGGTACAAAGGGGTAGATCCACAAGGGTGCAAGCCCCCTTGGCATTCACACTAATCACTCACTCACACCTCTTTGTATCTACCACACTCACACTTACATTCACACTCATAATCATATAAAATGACACATACATATCAACACATTACATCTTTCACCCTCACTTATCAATCACCTGTACATCTCGTATGGTAACACAATATGGCACGCCCGTGGGAGAGTGCCTTGCACGTCGATCCCACATGCCTTGATCATAATCTTTCTTCGATCGGAATTTCCATCGGTCGTCTCAACGATCGACTCCCTCGATTGGAGCGCTTGACTCGAACATCCTTGTCGGTCAGCGAATCTTCCGCGACACGAACATTCTCGTTCTGTCGGTTTACGAACTTTGGTATCCTCTTTCGGGTTCTTAAAAATATTGTGTGTATGTATATCTTCCTTTTTGTTGATTTTGTGAGTTGTGTGTCGATCATGTCCATGAGTTTTTAAAAATTATGTAGGTGCCCTTTGATTTTTAAAATTTTATATTATATACCCTTTGAGGTTTCACAATTTGATTCAGTACCCGCAGGGTTTCAATATTTGTTACATGTCCCCTTTTTTTTCCCTATTTTTCCCTCTCTTTTTTCTGTTTTCTATCTGCTTTTCTCCTCTCTTCATTTGCTTCTTCTTCCGTATTTGTCTTCTTCTTCCTTGCTCGTTTTTCTCCATCCTCTGTTCTATGCCTTCTCTTCCTTCTCTTGTATACTCTGCACTTTCTTCTCTATGTGTTCTAGTTCCTTCTCTGTTTTTGGCGATCCAACAGTCCGGGTGTTTGGTTGTTCGTTCTTTTTCTCATTCCAAGGTCTCTTCGTCACTATCTCCATTTCTTTGTCTTCGGCACCATTGCCATCTCAGTCTCCGTTCCAGCCGCCTATCCAGACGTTGCACCGATTACGCTTCCGCCATCGGTCCAGCCGTTGTTTGTCCGTCTCCATTTTGTAGTTGTCCGGTGTCGTTCGTTCTGGCCTCCTTCGTTTCGGCGCCGTTCGGCCACTCCGACTGCTCTTTGGTAGCTCTCAATAGCGACCGGTTTTTTTCTGGCCTCTCCTCCATATCTATCAGTCTCACCATTCTGGGTGCTATCCGGCCATACCGGCTTCTCTTTCGCAGCTGTTTGTAGCTTCTTCTTTTTTGCCGTCGTCGTTCTCTACGAACGTTCTGCCGCCATTCGGCGTTGTCATCGTATTCCGGCCGTCGTTGTCATTGTCCTGTCGGTCCTGGTCATTCTATTCATTTGTCTGGCCCGTTCGGGTATCTCTGTCGTCGGTCGTCGTTCGTCCGTCTTTGCCCATCCTTCCCTGTCTGCTTCCCCGGCCTTGTCCGACCCTCCGGCCGCTCTGGCTGCTACAACCACTGTCTGGCTATTCCGACTGGTTTTCGGCCCTTCCGACTGCTCTTTCCGCTCTTCGGCCGATATTTGGCCGCTGTTCCTGTTGCTATCTAGCCCCTCTTTGGCCACAACTCTCCTGCTGCGGCCACTGCTTCATCGGGTTTTGTGGTCGTCTCCGTCGACCGACGTCATCAAGCGTCGTCATCTGGCTGTCATACCGGCATTTGTCCGGTCGTCGACTGTTGTTTAGCCACTATCCGGCCACTCCAACCACTTCAACTGTTGTCCGGCTGCTCTTCAGCCATTGTCCGGCCATTCCGGCCGCTCCGACTGCTGGTTCGTTTTTCTTGCCATTGGTCATTCTTTCCACCGCCCTTTCTCTTTGTCACCATCATCTCTGGCGGACCCTTCGTTTTTCCTTCTTGTTGTCCGGTCCTCCTTGTTCTTCTTTGGTGTTTTCCTGTCTCCTTCTATTTGTTCACCGACATCCAAGCCGACTCGAAGAAGTTCATGCCAACCTCTTCGTCCTTCGATACAATGCCATTCTCGTTCTCGAACTGTGCTCTTGATAGCATATCGGCCATGGTGTTGTCCTTTCCAGAGATGTGTCGTATCTTCGGATTTAGGGACTTTATGTATGCGATCCACCTGAGCATCGCCAAGTTCGGAGTCGCGCATTCGGAAACCATACGGAGAATCGATAGGCAGTCCATCTCGATTATCACTTCCATCCCGATCAAGTAGTCTTTGTTGGCCTTGACCGACAAAACGATACCCTAGAGTTCGCGTTTTACCTGGGCGTATCCTCGTTGCCGCTCGCTCAACATCTTCGCACTGAACCAGATGGGGAATGGTGCGTTGTCCTCGTCTTCTTGATTAACCACCAACCCGATTCTGGTTGGACTCATATCCACCGTCACGTAAACTGAAGTGTCCTTGTACACCGCTTTTCGGAGAGCCAGTGCCACTGATAGCTTTTCCTTTAGTCTCCGAACTGCCTCTGTGTGCTCAATGTTCCATTCGAATTTTCGGCCTTTCTTCAACAACTTGTAGAGTGGCTTGATGATGTATGCGTAGTGTGGAATCCAAATGTGGTAGACGGCGCACGCTTCTAGGAACCGTCAAACTTCTATGACTGACCTACACTCCTCCTTCATCGCAGAGATGGCCTCTATCTTTTTCGAAGACGGTTTTTGGCTGTATGGTTCGCATAGGTGCCGAACCACCAGGATCTCTGATTGTCCTAAACTCGACTTCTCCCCGGAGAAGGTAAGCCAAGCGCCCTCAAGCCTGTACAATATCTTCTCACAATCGGAGATGTGGCCCATGACAAACTTCCGGCATCCGTCCGTCATGGTCAACTCGTCCTTCGCATCCTCCAGGCATCCCTTGATTGGGATGTCATCCAAAAACGGCATGGTGATGTCCAGGATGCAGTCCCTGAGTACCTTAGTCATTGCATTCACCATGTGTGCCACCGAATTTGTCCCACCTTGCGGTAGGGTACACATCCAAACTAGGCCGAGAGGGGTTCATCGTCGTCATATCCCTGCTCTCGACGACTAGTTGGAATTGGTCATACCCAGAGTATAAATCCCCGACCGAGGAGATCGACCTTCCAACGAAGGCCTCTACAAACTTGTCAATTGTCGGGCCGATCCTTGCATTCCGAATTGTCACTTTGTTGACCGGTTGCAGGTCTTGAATGAAGCGTAGTGTGCCGTTCTTATTCGGCAGCATAAACCACCGATTCAAATAAGGGGCACTCGATGGTTCGAGGATGCCCATCTCGACCTTCTGCTTGAGCAGCTCCATCAGCTTCGGTATGTGAGCTCTTGGTACTGGAATCAACTTGAGATTCCATGGTACATGTGGTACCGTGATGATCACCATTGTCTCTACAATCGTCGGGTCGACACACCCACTCTCCCTCGATGAGAATGCAAAGTATTTCTCATACCTATCGAGCATCCTCTGAAACCAGTCCTCCTCCACGAGTAGTAGGAAACCACCCCCACCGATCTTGAGCTTCCACAACGACTTGTCGGTGAATCAATGTCCTATGCTGGCCGGATTTCATAAACTTAGGTTCGTCGCGACCCCTCTCATCCCTTCCCAGTTGTCCTCCGGCAAGGGAGCCGCGACGGACCTCACCTTCCGGTCCACATTCTTGTACTTGGTGTCTACTCCGGTAGTTCGATCCGACCCGATTATCTTCTTGAAGTCCGTGATGACTTCGTACATCTCAATGGAATTTACCGGAATGACCCGGTCTTTGCTAAGATCCTCTTCGACTATCTTCTCGATCTCCCTGAGGGTGTCGTCGAATGAGAACACCTCCAAGGTTCCACTGATCTTGTCGTCGGAGCCTAAGGTGCCGCATGCCTTCAGGCGTCCTTCGACTTGTTTCGTTTCCACACCACCAATGCCGGTTATGGCACAACCTCCATTATTAGAGGGACAAAAACTCCTACCTATTGTACATGTGTGGGGTTTCTTCCGGTTTTCCAGACTATCGCGGCCCCACGCCTTGATAGTCCTCTCTAAAAATCCTCTCGGCCCTCGCCGTCGAGAGAATCTTGGTTTTGTTCATGATTCAACCGAACCGTAAAAAACTAGATGGAGTGCTTACTGTCCTGACTCTTCACCCTCACGTAGGCCGAAACATTGTGAAACACCTTCGTTTCCATCCGTGCCACCGTAATGTAAGGTTCCCCGAGAATCATTGGATGGGAAGACGAGACGTCTCCTGCATGAAGAAGTGTTGGTCTTTCAACATCGCCATCTATTACCCGGACATTCGGGCATGCCCCGTGAAGCTCTTCCGTGGCGCTAGTTGTCGCGCGAATCTTCCAGCCATTCTTGGTATTAATCGGCTACTTACCCTTCCTATAAAAATCCATGGAAATCAGGTTTATTTCAGATCCATGGTCGATCAAAGCCACCACCAGTTCTTTGACATCCCCGATCCGGACCGGGGTTTCCGTTGTCGCTTTGGCCCAGTGCGGGTTCATATAGTGGCTGTCCATAAACTCCTCTTCCATTGCCACTTCTTCGATGTGGGCCGCCTTCACTTTGACCAGCCTCTCTAGCTTCGGATCTGTCGAGATCCGCTTAATTTTTACCAGGTCCACGATGGAATCGTGGAATTCCCTCTTGGCTATCCCTAGCACCTCCCTCAGGTTGAGCTTCACCCGATTGTCGAGGATTTGTTCTTCCAAGACCTTCTGTAGGTCCGTCGCCCTCTCTATCTCCAAGCTCAACTCAAAGCCCAACAACTCTGTCTTCTCCTGCGAGCCAGCTGAGCCTCTGTCATTTCTCTTCGAACCGCTTCAGGTCTCAGATCGGTTCGAAGTTCTGGCCCCTTTGGATTTTCCGCCTCGTTTGTCTTCTACCAGAACCTCGTAGTTTTGGCACGCGGCTTCTACGGATCCGGTTTTCTCCTGTACTGGATCGTTCCATCTTGTGCCCTCTTGGACCTGCTTCTCCACGCGGTCCGCTTCTTCCTTCCTTAGCCTCACTCCCGAGAGGCCTTCCACTACGAATGATGAGAATCCAGTATTGCTTCCAGATGCCGCACCCTTCTCTCCGCCTACTCGGATGCCTACCGACACTGAATAGTGAATGGCCTCGGCGTTCCGGGCAACGACTTCCTCCATTATCCTCTTCATGACGCCTCATCCGGTGTTCACCTTGAGGGGCCTCCGCAAGTCGCACGCGTGTACCTATCTGTTCCAGAGGTACACAACATTGTTCCCAAGTGCTTCGGAGAAATCGGTACACTCTCTCCGGATGTGGCCAACGACATCACACCACATGCATCGTTGGTCATTCTGAGGCCTCCGGTCACGTGACTGACCCCCACCATCTCTCCGGGCCTACGTGATCTGGAGATCGCACACCATCTTGGTCAGCTCCTCTAGAGTGGCGCCACCAGATGGCCTTGCAACCACGTTGGTTGGGGCCGCCCCGATTCGAGCCATCATCTCATCTCCTATGACGGTACCGGAATTGGTTCCTCCAGCTTCTTCCCGGCCATCAAGCCTATCGCCGACGGCCTCACGTCATTCCAATCATGCTGCTTGTCGAAACGGCCGCAAACTATTTTAACGACGCCCCAATCATCTGCGAGCCCTTCATCCGTCTCCAAGAGGAGACCCACCTTCTCGTGATCGAGCAAGTCGACTGACTTCACAAACAATAAGTCCTAAGACCTTGCTTGTATTGAGCATGGTCTAGTGTTGAGAGTCGCGCAAACCGCTTCTCGAACTCCAGAAGAAGCGCTGACGTATTCCAGCCTTTGTCAGGGTTCTAAACCCACTCCATAAATTCCTTCTTTGTCAACTGGAGCGAGTGATCGAAGCTGTACGTTCTGAGGAGCCGCCCCTCGAATTCTGCCCAGTTACGACAGTCTGCTTGCACCTCGAGCACCTCGGTGTGGACGCTCGGCATAACGACTCGAGGGAATCCGGCCAACCATCTGTCCTCTAGAATATCCCTCATCATCATTTCGGCCAGGTAGGCCTCCAGGTAGCTCATTACATCCTTGCCATTGAACCAACCAATCGTGCTAACAATCATATCCAACTAAACAGTATTTCGCTCCACTACGTCTGGGCCCCTTGACCGAGTAACTGGTCTTGTTCCCGATCGTGGCCCCTTCTTTAGCCTTTTTCTGGTTGGTTCCCCATTTAGCCTTGCTTCTAGGACCCAATGCGCAAGTGTGTCCTCCTCCGACAACCTTCCCATCGCCTCAGCAGCTAATTGCACATCAGCCGTTTCTTGAACTAGCTTTTCAAGTACAGAGGGATCTGTTTGGACATTTTCAGTAGTTGGGCTCGGTGGGGTGGAATCAAGGTCTTGAGACTCGAAGAAATGTTGCATCAAGTGTTCATAAACACTGTTGTTGTGAACCTCAGTTTTACATGTTGTTTCCACTATTTCATGGCATTTCACATCGTTGCCTAATTCAGTACACTGTTCCAAAAGAATAGGGTGCAACTGATCTGAAGGAGATGTGATAGCAGGACTCTTACTTTCAGCCACATTGGCAGTAGTATCCTCATCTGTTGCAGCATCATCAGCACCAGACACATCATGTGCCGTCCTTAATCCACAAGATTCTACAATAACATGACAGTTATTTAGGATAGCTAATTAGCTACTTTACTAAACTATGGTAGAAGCTAGGATAGCTAATTAGCTAGTACGATAGCTAATTAGCTAGTATGATAGCTAATTAGGTACTTTACTCAACTATGGTAGTAGTTAGGATAGCTAATTAGGTACTTTACTCAACTATGGTAGTAGTTAGGATAGCTTATTAGCTACTAGGACAGCTAATTAGCTGCCAGTAGCTAATTAGCTACTAGGATAGCTAATTAGCTGCCAGTAGCTAATTAGCTACTAGGATAGCTTATTAGCTACTTTACACAACTATGGCAGTAGCTACTAGGATAGCTAATTCGCTAGGATAGCTAATTCGCTAGTAGGATAGCTAATTAGTTGCCAACAGCTAATTAGCTACTAGGATAGCTAATTAGCTACTAGGATAGCTAATTAGCTACTAGGATAGCTAATTAGTTGCCAGTAGCTAATTAGCTAGTAGGATAGCTAATTAGGTACTTTACTCAACTATGGTAGTAGCTAATTAGCTAGTAGGATAGCTAATTAGCTACTTTACTCAACTATGGTAGTAGCTAATTAGCTAGTAGGATAGCTAATTAGCTGCTAGTAGCTAATTAGCTACTAGGATAGCTTATTAGCTACTTTACACAACTATGGCAGTAGCTAATTAGTTACTAGGATAGCTAATTAGTTGCCAGTGGCTAATTAGCTAGTAGGATACCTAATTAGCTTTTTTACACAACTATAGTACTAGCTAATTAGCTAGTACCATAGCTAATTACCTACTAGGATAGCTAATTAGCTAGTAGGATAGCTTATTAGCTACTTTACACAACTATAGTAGTAGCTAGGATAGCTAATTAGCTACTATGGTAGCTAATTAGCTACTTTACTCAACTATGGTAGTAGCTAGGATAGCTAATTAGCTACTTTACTAACTATGGTAGTAGCTAGGATAGCTAATTAGCTACTTTATTAACTATGGTGGTAGCTAGGATAGCTAATTAGCTACAATGAAAGCTAATTAGCTACTTTCTCAACTATGTTGTAGCTAGGATAGCTTATTAGCTACTAGGACAGCTAATTAACTGCCAGTAGCTAATTAGCTACTAGGATAGCTTATTAGCTACTTTACACAACTATGTCAGTAGCTAATTAGCTACTATGATAGCTAATTAGCTAGTAGGATAGCTAATTAGCTAGTAGGATAGCTAATTAGTTGCCAGTAGCTAATTAGCTAGTAGGATAGCTAAGTAGCTTTTTTACACAACTATGGTACTAGCTAAGTAGCTAGTACCATAGCTAACTAGCTACTAGGATAGCTTATTAGCTACTTTACACAACTATGGCAGTAGCTAATTAGTTACTAGGATAGCTAATTAGTTGCCAGTGGCTAATTAGCTAGTAGGATAGCTATTTAGCTTTTTTACACAACTATGGTACTAGCTAATTAGCTAGTACCATAGCTAATTAGCTACTAGGATAGCTAATTAGCTAGTAGCTCATTAGCTGCCAGTAGCTAATTAGCTAGTAGGATAGCTAATTAGAAAAGACTAAGCTTATTAGCTACAGTATGGTATACCTGTTTGTTTTCTCCACTCATTTGGTAGAGTTGTACTGCAATCTCCCAAACAGAATGCAGCAATTCGACAGGCATGTTGAAAACAAAGCAGATGGTATGTGTGGTTGCATGGTTGTAGGTGAACCAACAAAGACGCAGTTTTGTCCTCCACACCTAACCCGCAAGCGATGCAACGTGCTTGAACTGTCAATAAATCATTTTCTGGTTCTACTTCATTTGGTAAGGGAGCAAGAATGTTCAGGTCCAAATCCTGTCTGGTCCTTACCATTCCCTCCACAAAATGTAGCTTCTTCTTAAGGCAGCTAACTACCTGTTCTTGATGAATGTATTGTTCCTTCAACGCAACAGAGAAATTTACCGATTAATTATTCTTGTTGTTGAAAGATACACCAACTTTGCTCAGGAATCGTTAACTTACTTGAAGCTTATCCAAATTGTAATCTGCAACAGTATTTACACCTAGAAGGTCCAGGTTCATTGAAAGAACCTGGATCTCTATTTGCAGTTCTATTTTACGCTGGGGATCCAGTGGCCCCTCTAATTCAAGCTCCTGTTGCGCAACCTATTCCAGATAATGCTTGATTAGCACATTTTACCCGTTATTTATAACACAATCACATACCAGCAAAACAATAGTTACCTGAATCTTATTTCTAATTGTTGTAACAGCAGAAGTAACTTTGCTCTCCATTGCAGAAGCCATTGTGGCTTTCTCTAAATCAATCTTAAAAAATGCCAATGTCTCACAAGCTTCATGGACATTTTTTAGCATATAGCTAACCAATGTCTCACCTGTATCATCGACATTGGCTTTCCTTGGGTGTCGGTGTGGTGTATGCCCCCGGTCTTGCTGGGAGTCGGCAGTTGCATCAACAACTGCCATGCTCCAAAATCTGTCTATTTTTTGTGCCAAGGTCCCCATCTTTCGACATCTTTTTACCGATGCCTCACCATAGACTGCCCAAGCTACCCTATACATTTCAGGGTCTCTAGATTCCTTCGCTGTTTTGCAGTACTCATATGCAAATGCTCTAGCAAATGAAACTGACAACTCATTGTTGACTGGGATCTCCTGATGAACTTTCTGGTGCAGTCTCATGCAGTCATCGTACAAGTCGGCTCGTACATGCTTCAGCTTGACCTTGCCTTTGACTCTAGGCACTGTATATACTGTCATCCAGTCTATATCACTGATCAATTTATCACTTAGGACAGCAGGGTCAACACCCTCGAGTGACAGACCATAGGTGTTGTGGAAGTCCTCCTTTGTCTCGCAAAATTTTGCGAAGTTTAGCACTCTCGTATACGGAGGAATGAGCCATCTGAAATATCATTTCAGAAATCAGAAATAGTGCAAAATCAGAATATGTGAGAATCAAAAACCCCAATCAACAACAACAAAAATGGTGCAAAATCTTTAACTTAACCTAATCAAAATCTTTAATCAGAAGTTTGAAATCAGAAACCCTAATCAAAATCTGTAATCAGAAGTTTGTAACCAGAAACCTTATTCAGAAATTCTAATCAGAAATTTATAATCAAAAACCCTAATAAGAAATTTCAATCAGAAACCCTAATAAAAAATTTCAATCACAAACCCTAATCAGAAATCCTAAGCAGAAATTTATAAACAAAAACCCTATTCAGAAATTCTAATTTGTAATCAAAATTTGTAACCAGAAACCCTATTCAGAAATTCTAATCAGAAATTTATAATCAAAAACCCTAATCAGAAATTTCAATCACAAACCCTAATCAGAAATTTCAATCACAAACCCTAATCACTAAAGACAGGATTAAACACAAAAAAAGTAATATAAACACACCTGTTGCTACTCCCCGATTTGCGAGACATCCTTGTATGGGACTCCAAGGACTTCGCCCTATTCGATTTTGGGGAAATATGAATCGGCACCAAAGTTCAGACAGTAGTCAAAAAGAAAAAACAAATGTTTGGGGTTTCTGTAACTGAAACATACCTGGACGATGATCGAGCGGGTTCTGTGTTGTAGCTCTCAATCTGCAATGTCGATTTTTTGCTGTTGCGGGAGCTACGTCTGCGTTTGTGCTCTGAGTACTCCATCTGCGTTCAAAATCAGACTTAGGCTAAACAGGAAATTGATGACATTGAAGTCGACCTTAGATGATGGTGATATTCCCCAAGTTCCACTACGTCTGAAACAGAAGTTCAAATATTTGAGTTTTTTCATAAATTAGTTTTTCAAATATTTGATTTTCCCACAAGAAAGACTAGCTAAACAAATAGCTAATTAGCTATGGCCATTTTAGTAGCTAATTAGCTATAATAGTGTTTCCACTCGCATGCTTTTACCCCTCAATGACTCTATCGAGGGTGCTCTGCCCTCATGGGCGTTCACCAGGCGGTCGATGGCCACCACCATTGCCTCTGCCAGTTCACTTCTCCGCATTTTTGAACTCCTTTGCCAGTTCATCAAATATGTCGCGGTTTTCCACGAGGATGTGTTGAAACGGGTCGGAACCACCGGGGTCTCGGACCAAGGAGCCGTGAAGGTGAGAGCAAGAAGGTTGTCCAGATATCTTTGTCGGATCATTGTCCGGTCACGTATCCAGTTGTTGCGAATAGACGCTTCTATTCACCTTCTTCTTCCGGCCACAACCGAGTAATTGCGAATCAAAAGAGCAGAAAATAGGAAACACAGAGAAAGACACGATTACACAGGAATTAACGTGGAAAACCCTAAATGGGAAAAACCACGGGAGTCCGCAAACTCCAACTATCACTATGAACAGAGATGTACAATGGTGAAGCTACAAGGCAACAACCTTGAGTTCACTGTCTTCGCCACAGGCGGCGGTAATACACAGAGGCAACGACCTCTTCGTCTCTCTCTCTCTTTCTCTCTCGGCTGCTCTCACTTCGCATGAAAAATGAGCAACAACATAAACTGTTTGCCCTAAGTCATATTTATACACATATAACTTTCGGGCTATTTACAAATATAGCCTCAATGGCTCTTAGCAAACATATTCACAAATATGTCCCTGCATCCGGATCTCTCTCCGGGTACATTCGTCATCCGGCTCCGTAGCCGGGGTCTTCAGCATCCAGCTCCGTAGCCGGGGTCTTCATCATCCGGATCCGTATCCGGGTACTCTTCATCCGGCTTCATGCCGGGTACTCTTCATCATCCGGTTCCGTAACCGCAACCGGGCTTGCCGTCATTTATCTCCGGGGACATCCCATCCGGAGGGACCGAAATCCCAACAAACTCCCCCTTCACTTCGGCATGGGATGTCTCTCCAATCCGATCCTCTTCCGGCATGCTTCCAGCTTGTCGGGTGTGAGCACCTTGGTCAGCATATCCGACCCGTTCTCGTCCGTGTGGACCTTTGTCAGCACGAACTCCTTGTCTTCTATCCTTTCCCGGATCCAGTGGTATCTTCGCTGGATGTGCTTCGTCCGGGAGTGATAGGCCGCGTTCTTCGCAAGGTGGATTGCACTCTGACTGTCGCAGTAGAGTCGGTACTCCTCCTGTTGGATACCGAGCTCTCTAATGAAGTCCTTCATCCATATTATTTCCTTGCCGGCTTCAACAGCCGCCATGTACTCCGCCTCAGTGGTTGACAACGCAACCGTCTTCTGCAGCCTCGACTGCCATGAAACAGCTCCCCCTGCATACGTCATCACATACCCTGATGTGGACCGGCTGGTATCTGCATCAGCTGACATATCCGAATCGATGAAACCGTCGAGTTCGGGTTTACCGGAGCCGAATCGGAGGCATACGTTTGCCGTGCCCTTCAGGTATCGGAGTATCCACTTGGCCGCGTTCCAATGCTCTTTGCCGGGATTGCTCATGTACCGGCTCACCACTCCGACTGCATATCCTATGTCCGGTCTCGTACACACCATGGCGTACATCAAGCTCCCGACGGCTGAGGCATACGGCACTTTCATCATATCCTCCTTTTCAGCCTTTGTCTTGGGACTTTGCTTGTTGGACAGCTTGCAGTTTGCCGGGAGGGTCGATCCGACCGGTCTTGCTTCCGACATGTTGAACCGGTGAAGCACCTTCGTCACGTACTTCTCCTGTGACAGCCACAACTGCTTCTTCTTCCGGTCCCGGATGATGTGCATCCCTAGTATTTGCCTCGCCGGACCCAGGTCCTTCATTGAGAAGGTTCGGTGAAGAGCCTTCTTCAGCATCCGTATCTTGACCTGGTTCCGTCCGACGATCAACATGTCGTCCACGTACAGGAGGAGTATTAGAAAGTCTCCTCCTTCGAATTTCTTCACAAACACGCAGTGGTCGGACTGCGTTTTGAGGTACCCTTCGTCGGTCATGAAGGAGTCGAACTTCCGGTACCATTGCCGGGGAGCCTGCTTCAGTCCGTAAAGGCTCTTCTTCAACCGGCATACCAAGTGCTCCTTCCCTTTCATCTCGAATCCTTCCGGTTGCTGCATGTAGATCTCTTCTTCGAGGTCACCGTGAAGGAATGCCGTCTTCACGTCCATCTGTTCTACCTCGAGGTCCATGCTTGCCGCTATGCTCAGCACCGTCCGGATGGAGGTCATCTTCACTACCGGGGCGAATATCTCGTCAAAGTCGACGCCCTTCTTCTGCTGAAACCCCTTCACCACGATCCTGGCTTTGTATCTCGGGGGGTTTCCGGCATCTCCCGGTTTCAGCTTGAACACCCACTTGTTTCGAAGTGCCCGCTTTCCTTTCGGCAACTCCACAAGTTCATATGTGTGGTTCTCATGCAGGGAATCCATCTCGTCCTGCATGGCACTCAACCACCTGCGGCTCTGGGTGTCGTGCTTTGCTTCTTCAAAGCTCTCCGGCTCCCCCTCGTCGGTTAGCAGCACGTGCTCTGGTTCCGGAAATCTCCGGGGGGCCCTTCTCTCTCTCAGAGGATATCTCCGTTCCGGGGCTTCGGTAACCGGTTCTTCCGATTCTTCTTCATCCGAATCCATTTCGGGATCGGGGCCGGTTCCGGTATCATTTTCATCTTCTTCGGCCGGTTCTGTTTCTTCACCGTCTTCGGCCGGATCCTCGAGTGCTAACCGGTCCCTTGCCGGTCGGGACTGCTCCTCGTAGAGTTGATCCTCACCGGTCGACTTGAAGCTCTTCATCTTCTTCTCCGACTCCCAGTCGGCGAGTGTCTTGTCCTCCATGAAGATGATGTCTCGACTCCTGAATATCTTCTTGTCGACCGGGTCCCATACTGGGTAGCCGAACTCATCGTCGCCGTAACCGAGGAATATGCATGGCCGGGTCTTTGGATCCAACTTTCCTCTCCGGTCCTTTGCCACATGCACGTATGCGAGACACCCGAACACCTTCAGATGCCGGTAGGACACTTCCTTACCGGTCCACACTTTCTGCGGCGTGTCTCCGTCCAAAGGTACTGAGGGTGATCTATTTATCACATACGTCGCCGTCGACATTGCCTCAGCCCAAAATCCCTTGGGTAATTTCGCATGCGTCAGCATACTCCGGACCCTCTCCATTATGGTCCGGTTCATCCTCTCGGCCAGCCCGTTCAGTTCCGGCGTCTTCGGCACAGTAAACTCGAGCCGGATTCCCTTCGAGCGACAGTACTCCTGGAACTGCCCCCGGTATTCCCCTCCGTTATCCGCTCGTATCGCTTTCAGCTTCTTGCCGGATTCTCTTTCCACTCTCGCGTGGAGTTCTTTGAAGACGGACAACACTTGGTCCTTTGTCTTCAACGGTGCCGTCCACAGCTTCCGGCTGTGATCATCAACGAATGTCACGAAGTACTGGGCTCCGCCATGTGACTTCGTTTCTACCTGACACACATCAGTGTGCACCAGCTCCAATGGTGCGCTACGTCTCGTCGGTGGCCTTGAGTGGAAGGAGGTTCGGTTCTGTTTACCGGCCAGGCAATCGGTGCACTTCTCCAGGTGCACATGCTTCACTGGGATAAGGTTGTCTTCTGCAAGCCTCTTCATCCCCTTCTCACTCATGTGGCACAGTCTTTTGTGCCACAGCTCACCGGCAGTGTCGGCTGCCACATTCAGCTCTTCCGGACATAACCGGGCATTCATCAGGTACAGTGTGTTGTCTTTCCGGGCCCGAGCCACTATCAGGCTCCCCTTGCTGAACTTCATTACGCCGTTCCGGATGCTACCTGTGTAGCCTTCATCGTCTAGCCTCCCGGCCGAAATCAGGTTCAATCGAACCTCCGGAACATGTCGAACATCCTTCAGCAGCATTTTGCATCCGGTCGGGGTTGTCAACCACACGTCTCCGATGCCGGCAATCCGGCACGTACCTTCATTTCCCATCCGAACACAGCCATGCTCACCGGCTGTGTAGGATGAGAAGTATCTTCTCTCCGGGGTCAGGTGGAACGATGCTCCGGAATCGACCACCCAGGTCGTCTCATCACCGGCAATGTTTAGCTCACCTTCTTCGGTGATGAGCATGATTTCTTCCTCACTTGCCGCGAGTGCCGTTGTTCCTTTCCGGTCCTGCCCTCGCCGATCCGAACCTCTCCGGTCCGTGGCTCCCCGGTATGCACCGTTTCTCTCCGGTGACTTCTTCGAATCGGTGTCGTCGGCTCCGTTGTCTTTTCGGTAATGCCGACAATTCTTTCGGAAGTGCCCCGGCTTCCCACAGTGGAAGCATGTGGGTCTTCCTCTTGACTGCGACCGGGTCCCCGACTTCTCCCGTCTTTGCGGACTCCGGTTCCACTGTCTTCCCCGATCCGATTCGGTAAGCAGCGCCTTCGAGTCGGAGACCGGTTCTTTATCTCTCCGACGCGCTTCTTCGATCAAAATACTTGTCTTTACCGTTTGTAAGGACAAGTTATCTTCGGTGCAGGAGGTGCTGAGAGTCACCACCAAGTTCTCCCAGCTATCCGGCAATGTACACATCAGGATGATGGCTTGCATTGCATCCTCCAACGGGAACTTGATCGCCGCAAGCTGATTCACGAATCCCATGAACGTGCTTACGTGTTCCACCATACTCTCGCCGTCCCGGTACTTGAGATTCACTATCTTCCTCATCAGGGAGGTCCGGTTCAACGCATTCTTCCTCTCGTAGAGGCCCGACAGCTTCTTCCACATCTCATATGCGTTGGTGTCGTTCGCCACATGTTGTAGGACGCTTACATCGACATATTGTCGGATCGTCGCTACGGCTTTCCGGTTCAGGAGCTTCCACTCCGACTCAAGTACCCCTTTCGGTATTTCCGACCTGTCAATCGGTTCGTACAGATCCCGAACAATCAGAAGATCCTCCATCTTGATCTTCCAGTCGGCGTAATTCTGCGCATTCAGCACCATCATCCCCGGCTGCCCGCTGCCGCCGCCTTCCATTTTCTGCAGCAGTTCGCTCTGATACCAGTTTGTTGCGAATAGACGCTTCTATTCACCTTCTTCTTCCGGCCACAACCGAGTAATTGCGAATCAAAAGAGCAGAAAATAGGAAACACAGAGAAAGACACGATTACACAGGAATTAACGTGGAAAACCCTAAATGGGAAAAACCACGGGAGTCCGCAAACTCCAACTATCACTATGAACAGAGATGTACAATGGTGAAGCTACAAGGCAACAACCTTGAGTTCACTGTCTTCGCCACAGGCGGCGGTAATACACAGAGGCAACGACCTCTTCGTCTCTCTCTCTCTTTCTCTCTCGGCTGCTCTCACTTCGCATGAAAAATGAGCAACAACATAAACTGTTTGCCCTAAGTCATATTTATACACATATAACTTTCGGGCTATTTACAAATATAGCCTCAATGGCTCTTAGCAAACATATTCACAAATATGTCCCTGCATCCGGATCTCTCTCCGGGTACATTCGTCATCCGGCTCCGTAGCCGGGGTCTTCAGCATCCAGCTCCGTAGCCGGGGTCTTCATCATCCGGATCCGTATCCGGGTACTCTTCATCCGGCTTCATGCCGGGTACTCTTCATCATCCGGTTCCGTAACCGCAACCGGGCTTGCCGTCATTTATCTCCGGGGACATCCCATCCGGAGGGACCGAAATCCCAACACCAGTCTGGATCGGTTTCCGGAAGTGGGACAGGGAGCGCACTGGTTCAGGGATGTGTGGGTTGTTGGATAACAACCAACGAGCACACGACTCCGGATTCGGCAAACACGACCAACAAACAAACATAGGATGGAGATGTGTACTCAACACAAAGATAGAAATCGGACAAAATGAAGATGAAATAGATTAAACAAGAGAAGAATACAACTGGACTCAACCGGTGTCAGAGCCTTGTGCCCTCAAGACACGCACGCACACAAAAACACAGAAACACAGAATTATGAACCTCTGGTCGGGAACTCATGGGATTCCTACGTGAGCGGAGGCTTCACCTTCTTCCCTGAATCAGTGCAGGGCACGAGACAGAAAGTGAGTGAGAGAGAGATAGAAGAAGAGAAAGAGAGAGTTCGGCACTCAAACCGACAACACTTCCTCCAAATCGTGGATCCTCAAATAATCTCAAACCTCCACTTTTATAGAGCAAAGGGGAAGCCGTTACATCATCAATAAAGGCAAATGCTTTCTGTCCTTCCCGATTCTCTCCTCGATCTCCTCCCCTCAATCATTGTTATTCCCTTTATTGTGTGACCATAAAGTACCTATTATTCACTCCTACCTAGTAATCACCAACACTCAACTAACATTATTCTATTCACATATGTTTGTACATATTACTTAATTTGTATGCATCCATGCACACACACATTCATGCGCATCCGGCTCCGTCTCTCTCTATGGCCGGAATCCTCCACGACAACGTATGCTTGATAGCCACGTGACCTTGTCCTTGAGGGAATTGCTCGGCATTATAAAGGAGTTTCATGATACGATCGTGGACCTCGTAAAGAGA
This sequence comes from Azolla caroliniana, assembly GCF_043228905.1. Lineage (NCBI taxonomy): Eukaryota > Viridiplantae > Streptophyta > Polypodiopsida > Salviniales > Salviniaceae > Azolla > Azolla caroliniana. Next base: position 7,446,594 of record NW_028230438.1, on the reverse strand, counting down.
AAAAGGCAACAGTCAGACGAGGACAAAAAGCCACAAAAAGCAAAAGCAAAAGCGATAACTATGGCACGGAACGAAGTCAATGAAGATATGGTGGACAACCACTATACTCAGCCTCATTGGTCACGAGTGACAATGGAGACACCAGTGAAGTTGGAAGAGAGAAAAGAAATAGTCATAGCTTTAATAGAACACGGGTCCGAGATTAATCTTATGTCGATTGAGGTTTACAAAAGGGGAAGTTTGCCCATAAATACAAATCATGGGTGGAAGATCCGTGCAGCAACGAAAGCTATTGAAGACTTGTATGGTGCATGTTGTTAAATATAATCAATGATCAGCCCCAAGTTATAAATCTATCCCCATATGTGCTCTTACAATGCACATTTTGTGATAGCGCCCCAAATGAGGAGCGGCTAGTGTGCAACTCGACCATATGGGTCTATAAGGTGTTAATATAGGAAACCGTAGATGCGTAGGACACAATGGATTTAGGAATGAGCGAAATAGGTAATAGGATTGGCTAATCAAGTCAACTAGAATATATTGTGGGCAAGTTACGATGTACTTAGTCTTGAAGTATGTGTCATTGACTTCACGATAAGTGCTATCTAGCATTAGCTTGTATCTAGGGAGTTGGGTCATATTAAATGACAAATCAGTTGACAAAAAAAGGAATATCTCCATTACTATCAACTGACTTGCACATTTAATGTTATACTCAGACCAAACATAGACTATAATCCACTTTCTTACACAATGGTTGGTCCAGATCCCATCTAAGTTTTAAGGTGTGAGCGCATGGGTGAACTACCATTGTGAGCTACTCTCATATGTAATAGAAGTTTTGTTTTAATATATCCATCCCTGTGGTTGTAACTCTATATACCTATCTAATCGATTCTCAATGTTTCTAACATGGTATCAAAGCTCAGAGGTTGATCTAGATTAGGTATGTACGGGTAGTTGTTGTCTAGTAGCACAGAGAAATAGAGAGAGAGAGAAAGAAAGAAGAAAGAAGAAGAAAGATATATTAACGTCTTCTAAGGCCAAAATTGGCCCATGAGACAAATGGTGTACAACAAAAATGGGATATTTACCCATTCATCGAAAGTAAAAATAAAAATAAGATAAAATAGAGTTTAAGCTAAATAGTTCTAAGAAAACAACAAACATGTTCTATATAAAAAACATGTTCTACAATGAGAATGATTCTATACTAGGCCTAATTTCATTTCCATCCAAGTCTCTCGAAGAGAAGCGGGGGGTCAAAGGGTTGCCATGATGTGGATGTGGCCCGTGGTCCCCATGTAAGAGGTACCCCAACCATAGCTTCGAGTCGGCGTAGCTCACGTTCCCTTATCTTCTTAATCTTTTCTACTCCACGTTGACTTGTGTTGAAGCCCAACATCCGAGGACGTTTGGTTGCTCTTTGTATTTCTGCTTCCTCAAGGGAGAGGCCGAGCGGCATAAGTGTATCCACATTCATCGTCTCCCCATGTTCCTGAAAAATTACACTAGGTACATGTTGATGAGTAGTAAAAGGGTTATGATTAACACTTTGTAATTTATCCTCCCTATGTTGTTTTAGCTCTAAGATATACCTACCTAGTCTCTTTACACTCGGGGTATCTAATAGTTTGGAGAGGGTGGGAGAGGGTCCTAGTATGTCTTGGTATTCCGCCCGTATCTCGGCATAAGTTGGGCACTTGCATGTGAAGTGATACTCATCCTCTATCTCTATGTGGCATAACCTACATAGCCTTTCCTCTCTAGGGACTCTATTAGCTCGACCATTCTCAATCTCAAGTTGGTGAGATGATATCCTAAGTTGTCCAATGGCCACCCTTAGTGCATTTGATAAGAAAGTATCTAGGTATCTTGGTCGTGTAATAAACCCTAACTTAGAGAAGTGCAAGAAGTGTTCCTTATAGTACACCATTTTAGATGGGAGTGGCTCTCGTGGGGTGATCCATTTGTATCGAGTGTAGATTTGCCATATGTCTTGGCGTATCACTTTATTACGATCTTCACGAGAGATTAAAGTTTGATCAGTCCCATGGTTGTACTTAAGGGGAGGTAGGTTATTAATGTCTATGCCATTTGCAAATAACCAACTCACCACAATGCTATACCAAGAGTTGGTGTCTCCAGACACATGTAAGGATCGGGATGCCTCAAAGGCTCGACGGGATATCCTATCTTGTGGTTGACTATGTATCCGATGAATAAAAGCTACCACTTGAAAGAGTGCTTCTACTAACATCGGGGGTAGGCTAAACTCCGCTCTAATAATGTCATGTGGTACTGTCGATTTGCTTCGGAGTTGACGTGATAACATCACCACTAAAGGTCTCTCCAATTGCGTCCACATGAAATATGGTAGACCTGGAGCCCATACTACTGATGCATACATGAGGGACGGGGTCACTAATGAGTCGAAAAGCCATCCCTTAGTCCGTGGCTCTTGAAAGTATGCTTGGTGGCATTGTCTCTCTAAGAGTGAGAGGGATGCATATCCTCTCGTTAGCCTATCTTTGGCTGCCTGGGTCATCGAGAATTTACCTGAGCGAGCACTAAAAGTGACTCCCAAGTATACATAAGATCCCACCACCTCAACTAGTTTATGAGAGAGGATGAGGTGACATTTACTCCTAACTCTGGACGATGTATGAAAGATAAGGACTTTAGTTTTCGCTAGATTCACTACCAGTCCTCGTTGTGTACAAAAGTCATCTAGGGCATTAAGATGCTTTTGTAGGTCGTGTTCCGACTCCGAGAGCAAGACAATGTCGTCTGCGTAGAGTAAGAGACTAACTTGCGTATCCCCAATAGCCACTCCTTTGCCTCCCTTACGAGCAATAAAATCAGTGATCTCATCAATGTAGATCCCAAAAAGAGTCGGTGATAGGGGGCAACCCTGTTTTACACCAATGGTGCTAGTGAAACAATCGGATAGGCCACCTGGGCATCTTACGCGCCCATAGACTTGCTCATATAGGGCATAAATGGCCCAAATCATGTCATTTGGTATCTCCAAGCTCTTAAGTCTATCAAACAACCTCTCCCTAGGAACTGTATCAAAGGCTTTGCGAAAGTCCACAAAGCAACAATATAGTTTCTTCTTACGAGCCTTTGTTTGGTCAATTAAGCACCTAAGTGTAAAGATGTGGTCAATAGTGGAGAAGGCTCGTCTAAAGCCAGCCTGCTCAGGTGCTCGAAGACTTAATGTTTCCATATAATCACTGAGCTCCGCTTCCATTACTGCACCATATAGTTTAGCAAGCGTATGACCTATCATAATGGTCCTATATGTATTTGGGTCCATTGGGTCCCCTCCTTTATGTATAGGGGCCACAGTGTTCATGGCCCATTGTGGTGGAAAACCCTCGGCGAGGGCGCGGTTGAAGATTAGAGTGAGAAGGGGAGCTAGGCACTCTCGAGCATATATGATGTGCTCGGCTCGCAATCCTGTGTGGTCCATGGATTTCCTATGTTGTAATTTTTTTATGACCTTCGTGACCCTAGAGGTCGTGAAAAGTGTCCCCATGGTAGGTCGAGGTGTGGAGGGCATTGGAATGGGTGGTTGGTTCGGGACATGGTAGAGTCTCTCGGTATATGTGTGCCAAATATTGGGATCCTCGATGGGTGTTTGTGGTCTCGGTTCCCGTAGTCTCTTCCATGCAAGGGCACAATCCCTACTCATGAGCATATGGTAGAGTTCCCAATATTGGGATGCTTCCCAAGCTCGTCTTTTACGACGTGTCATCTTGCGCATCTCTTTGCGAGCCTGTACTAAGGAGATAGTACCACTGAGTCGCGATACTTTAAGTTGTCTATACAACTCTCTACAATCCTCGTCATACCACTTGTTTTGTGGCATAGACCCTATTCTACTATGATTGGAGTCTTTCGTGTATGGGAAGCTACTAGTGGCGGCTGAGTGAAGGATGTGTGTGAGTTCTGTAGTGAGGTTCTCTAAAGGCAAGGAAGAATCAAACGAGGAAAGATGGGCTTGAACATGTCGAGAGTAGATGTCCGCGAGCTCATGCGTGAAATGTATTATAGTGTGATGGGTTGGTTTACTAGAGTTGGTGGTGTGGGAGGTGTCATATTTTAGCTCAAAGTATAGGAAGGTATGGTCTGCCCCAATGGGGCATGGGGCCACCCGGAAGGAGCTAACCATGTGGGTAGCTTCAGGGCGTCCTATTAGATAATCAACGGTGCTTTCCCCTCCTCCATGTGGGAAACATGTGAGCTCTTCCGAGCCCGGCCACTTGGCTAAGCCATTATATATGATCATCTGGTGTCGGCTTCCAAGTTCAAGCAGATGATGGCCAAAGCTTGTGGCATCCGCACCTTGATCCTTCGATGTACGTGTTATGCCTAAGGCTAAAGGGTCGACATTCACCATTTCTAGGTTTCTATCCATCTGAAATATTGTGCATTGTCGGGACTGGGTTCTCGCATTGAAATCTCCTACCAGGAAGACTTCCCCTTGAGAAGAATATCGGATTATGTCATCCGACAAAGGTTCGTATGGAGAAGGCCCATGTGGCGTTCCTTCATCAACTATACTCGCCTCTCCAGCCATATTGTAGCGGGACCCTTTCGGGGGGAAGTAACAAACTGCGATAAATATCACCTGATCCTTACTAGTGAGGACTTTCACCCACATAAAACGGGCTTCTGGGTCTGACTTTAGTATTTCTATCCTATTATTTATCTCTTTCCGAAATAATATCGCAACCCCCCCAGACCCTCTAGTAGTGTGTCGACGTGAGGTTTGTCTAAAGACAGATTCCCAACGAAAACCGTCAACTCGTGGCAGTCCTCGATTTGGGCTTTGATGTGTTTCTACTACAAAAAGTATATCAGATACTTTCAAAATCTCCTCTAGACGGCCAGGATGTGTCCAAAGTGCGCCGTTACAGTTCCATAAAGTGATCCTAAGTTTATTATCTGTCACATGGGCCACACGCCGTCAATTGGCGGCACGATCATTTATTATGACACGTCCGTCCCGGTAGAAAGCACGATGCCCCTCTTTACGAGCTTGTATGACTCGCGGCATACAAGTTTTACGATGCTCAATTTGCATCTTGGTCAAGTCTTCATCGAGGTAGATAGGCTCCCCGCCCAAGCCTCGAAGAATTGGTCTTTTTTTAAAAAAGGCGATTCTAGATTCTGAGTCCTTAAACTGAAGGACTAAAGCTCTTTTCCTAGTTGTGTCACGCCCTACCCTCCAGGTTTTAGTGATTGGTAGGGCTTCGTACCCTAACATTTTCCCTAATGTTTGTGCATCTTCATCCGGAGATGCCCCTTCCTTGAGCCCAGTAACGCGTACATTTAGGCGTCGAGCTTGACGCATTTTTTCTTCCTCGAGGGTAGTGTTTACAATGTTTTCATCCTTTAGTTCTTTTTTAATATTGCGTTTTACTACATCAACCCACCCAGTTTTAGCTAATTCCATATCACTTTTAACCTCTTCTTTAACCTTTTTTATCTCGTCCTTAATATCCTCTAGGGAAGATATTTCACCATCTTCCCTAGATATCTCGAGGTCCTTAACTTGTTTTCGGAGATTCACATTGTCTACCTTAAGTTTCGCTATTTCCGCAAAAAGTAGTTCTATTTCTTCCTT